>NW_027202858.1:0-143258 GCF_024711535.1 Dipodomys merriami
AATGCACTAGGGTTCCGTTCTCTCTACATACCATACAGAATCTGTTGTTAGAGTTCTTGATTATAGCCATACTAACTGGGGTGAGGTGGAATCTGAATGTTGTTTTGATTTGCATTTCTTTTATAGCTAGGGAGGTTGAGCATTCCTTTATGTGTCTATTGATCATTCTTTTTTCCTATTCAGAGAAGTTTCTCTTTAAGTCTTTAGCCCACTTATTTTTGGGAAGTTGTTTCTGTGAAGATTTGTTGTTAAGGTATTTAATTTTTTGAGTTCCAGGTATATTTTAGATATGAGACCATTGTCCGTTGTATGGCTAGTGAAGATCTTCTCCTAATCCTTGGGCTTTCTACTGATCTTGCTAACTTCATCCTTTGCCATGCAGAAACTCTGCAATTTCATGTCATCCCATTTGTCCAACCTTTCTTTGATTTGTTGTGTTTCTGGGTCTCTTTTAAGAAAAATTTGACCTATGCCAAGGAGAGTTAGAGTTTCTCCAATTCCATCCTGTAATGTTTTCAGAATGTCAGCTTGGATTCCAGGTCTTTGATCCATTTGGTGTTGATTCTGCTGCAGGGTGATATATAAGGGTCTAGCTTTAGTTTTCTACAAGTAGTTAACCAATTTTGCCAGCATCATTTACTGAAAAGGCTGTCTTTCTTCCATTCTATTTTTTTAGCTCTCTTAGCGCAGATTAGATGGCTATAGGTCTGTAGGTTCATTTCTGTAATTTCAATTATATTCCTTTGTTCCTGAAATCTGTTCTTGTGTCAGTATCAAGTTGTTTTGATTACAATGGTGTTGTATTAGAGTTTGAAATTTGGTATGGATATTCCTCCAGCACTTTTTTTTTCTGCTTTTGATGATTTTTGCTATTCAGGATCTTTTATTTTCTGTATGAATTTTTGGATTGCCTCTTGTCCTTCCTTCAAGAATGAAGTTGGAATATTGATAGGTGTTGCATTGAATTTGTAGATTGCCTTGGGAAATATTGCCATTTTCACGATGTGGATCCTTCCAATCCAAAAGCATGGGAGGTTTGTCCACTTTCTAATTTCTGTTTTGATTTACTTTTTCCGGTTTTTAAAGTTTTCATCAGCCAGGCACTGATGGCTCGTGCCTGTAATCATAGCTACTCAGGAGGCTGTGATCTGAGGATCATGGCTCAAAGCAGGCCAGGGCAGGAATATCCATGAGACTCTTATCTCCAATAAACCACTAGAAAACCAGAAGTGGTGCTGTGCCTCAAGTGATAGAGCACTCGCCTTGAGCTGAAGAGCTGTGGGACAGCACCCAGGCCCACAGTTCAAGACCCATGACTGACAAAATACAAAAAAGTTTCATCATAAAGATCCTTCACTTTTTGGTTAATTCCTAGGCGTATTTGGGGGGGGGGTCATTATAGATGGAGTTGTTTTCCTTGTTTCAGCCACACTTTTCTCATTGTTGGATTAGAGAAAAGCCATTGTCTTTGAAGGTTAATTTTGTAACCGGCTACTTTCCCAAAGTTTTGAATCATTATCAATAATTTGGGAGTGGAGTCCATGAGATACTTTAATTACAAGATCATGTCATCTGCAAAGAAGGAGAGTTTTACTTCATCTTTCCCTATTTGGATCCATTTTATGTTTTCATCTTGTCTTATTGTTATAGCTTGGCATTCTAATACTAAATTGAAAAAAAAAAGTGGAGAGAGTGGACATCCTTGTCTTCTTCTTCTTTTATTGTGAAAAAACCGTTCAGAGGGGTTAAAATTACATGGGCAAAATAATAAATACATTTCTTATCAAGCATTGTAGCATCCTCCTTTGTTTCCACTTCCCATCCCTTCACATCCTCCCCCAACGTCCACCCAATCCTCCCCCCCCCCGCGCACCAAACTTGTAAAGTTCGTTTTTGACTTAACGACTTGTACATCTCATTGTTGCAATGCAATGAGTTCACCTGTATCCCTATTTAAATTATTTGTTTTTCCCCTTCCCCTCCACAAATTATAACACCATCAAATACAGTGAAAGCAGGGGTTATACTGTCGGGGAGGGACATACAAAGCAACCAAGAAATAATCTTGCAAATGTGTTAGAAACAATCACATGAAAAAAAAAAACACTTGAATACATATTTTAGGGTTCATTTCCCTAACATCAAATTATCTGAATATTTCTGCTCGATTCAGACATATACTAGATATTGCTAATAAGGGAAATGATGGGACCTATGTTTCTTTGGCCCTGGCTTACTCACTTAATATAATTTTTTTGTCCAAGCCTTTCCATTTCCTAACAAATGGGGCAATGTCATTCTTTCTGATGGAGGCATAGAATTCCATTGTGTATATATACCATATTTTCTTGATCCATTCATCTACTGAGAGGCATCTGGGTTGGTTCCATATCTTACCTGTAGTAAATAATGCTGCAATAAACATAGTTATGATGGTAGATTTAGTGTGGACTTGTTTGTCAACATTTGGTTAATGATACACAGGCCGTAATTTTCTTAATAGAGACCCAGAAACACAACAGATCAAAGAAAGGTTGGACAAATGGGATTGCATGAAATTGCAGAGCTTCTGCATGGCAAAGATCATAGCTAGCAAGATCAATAGAAAGCCCACAGTTTGGGAGATGATCTTCACTAGCCATACAACGGACAATGGTCTCATATATAAAATATACCTGGAACTCAAAAATAAATAAATCCCCCAACAACAAATCTTCAAAGAAACAACTGCCTAATAAGTATGTGGGCTAAAGACTTAAAGAGAAACTTCTCTGAAGAGGAAAGAAGTATGGCCAATGGACACATGAAGAAATGCTCAACCTCCCTAACCATGAAAAAATGCAAATCAAAACAACATAGGATACCACCTCACTCCAGTTAGAATGGCTACAATCAAGAACTCTAATAACAACAGCTGCTGGAGTGGATGTGAACAGAAGGGAACCTTACTGCATTGTTGGTGGGAGTGTAAACTTTTCAACCACTTTGTAAAGTAGTATGGGATTTCCTCAAAAGACTCCACATAGAGCTCCCCTATGACCCAGCAATCCGTTGTATCCTTCTTGATTTAAGAGGAAATGGCTTTAGTTTTTCACCATTAAGTATAATGCTGGCTGTAGGTTGGTTATATACAGCCTTTATTCTATTGAGGAATGTTGCCTGGATTCCTATTTTTTCCAGAGCCTTCATCATAAAGGGTTTGTTGGATGTTGTCAAATGCTTTGTCTCAAACAATTGAGATAACCATGTGGTTCTTATCCTTGTTCTTGTTGTTGCGATGTATTATATTAATTGATTTGCGTATATTGAACCAAGTTTGCATCCCTGAAATGAATCCTGTTTGATTGTGGTGTATTTTTTTTTTTTGGATGAATTGTTGAAGTCGATTGACCAAAATTTTGTTGAGAAATTTTGCATCAATGTTCATCAAAGAAATGTGTTTAAAGTTCTCTTTTTTGATGAGTCACTGCCTGGTTTGGGGATGAGGGTTTTGGTGGCCTCATTGAATAAGTTCTGTAGTGAACTTTCTCTTTCAATTTCATTGAAGAGTTGGAATAGTATTGGTGTAAGCTCTGTTTTGAAGGCCTTGTAGAATTCTGATGTAAATCTGTCTGGTCTTGGGCTTTTTTTAGATGGGACTTCTCTTATTGCTGTTTCTGTCTCAATGTTTGATATGGGCCTGTTAAAATGGCTTAACTCATCTTGCTTTAGTTTCGGCATGTCAATATTTGCTATGAAAAGGTCCATTTCTGCCAAGTTTTCAAACTTACTAGCATAGTTTTGGGAAGTATTCCCTTTTAATGTTCTCAATCCTGGTTGTTTCTCTGGTGATGTTTCCATTCTTATCTCTGAGTTTATTTATTTGGGTGAGTTTTCTTCTTTTTCTGATAAGATTTGTTAAGGATCTGTCAATTGTGTTAATTTTTTCAAAGAAGCAACTCTTGGTGTTGTTGATTCTATTTTTTTTTTTGGTTCTAATTCATTTAATTCTGATTTAATTTTAATTATTTCTTTCTATCTATTGGCTTGGGGTTTATCTTGCTGCTCTTTTTCAAGGAGGTTCAGATGTGTCATTAAATTGTTGGCTTCATATCTCTCCAACTTGCCTCTGATTACTGCCTTTTCTGTGTCCCAGAGGAGCTGGTAATTTGTGTGTTCGTTTTGTTGAATATCATGAACACTTGAATTTTCTTTCTAATCTCTTATGCGACTTACTCATGATTCAACAGTATTTTGCTCAGCATCCATGTGTTACAGGACTTTCTCTGGTGGTTTTGGCATTGAATTCTAATTTTATTTCCTGTGGTCTGAGAGAATGCAAGGTATAATTTCAATATTTCTGAATTTGGAATTTTGTTTTGTGACCTAAAATGTGGTCAGTTTTTGAAAATGTTCTATGTGCTTCTGAGAAAAACGTGTATCCTGATAATGCTGGGTGAAATATTCGTTAGATGTCTTTTAAATCTAGTTGATCCTTGCAGTTGTTTAGATCTGCAGTTTATTGTGTTTTTGCTGAGTTGATCTATGTACTGGGGATAGTGGTGTGTTAAAGTTCCTAAGAATTAATGTCTTTGGATCTATGTGAGCTTTGAGGGAAGTATTGTTTCTTGGATAAATTTTCGTGCTCCTTGTTTGGCAAATAGATATTTAGAATTGTAATATCCTCCTGAAGGGCATTCCCTTAATTAGTATGTATCGACCTTCTTTTTCTCTTCGCACTAATTTTAATTTGAAGCCTATTTTATCTGATATTAGGATTGCAACTCCCACCTGTATATGAGGGACATTTGCTTGGTAGATTGTGTTATAGTCTTTCACTTTAAAAATATGTTTGTTTTTATGGGCAAGTGTGACTCCTGAAGGCAGCAGATAGATGGATTTTGCTTTTTAATCCAACTAGACCGTCTATGTCGCTTAATTGCTGAGTTAAGTACTGTAATGTTGAGCAATAGGACTGAGAAGTATTTTTTTTTATTGTGGAAATGCCATACAGATGGTTTCCATTACATGGACAAGATAATGAGTACATTTCTTATCAAGCATTGTTGCCTCCTCCTTTGTTTTCCCTTCCCATCCCTTCCCATACCCCTCTTACCTAATCCCCTCCCCCACCAAAGTTGTAAAGTTAATTTTTCATCATAACAACTTCTACATTTCATTGTTGCAATGGTTCCACCTGTGTTCTTATTTAAACGATTAGTTTTTTTTCCCTTCCCCTGTACAAATTATACCAACATCAAATATAGTGAAATCTGGAGTTATTTTTTGTTATGTCAAAAAACGAACTTTACAACTTTGGCCCGGGAATGAGGGAGGGAGGGAGTGGGGATCAAAAATGTTTATCCATTAATATATTTCAAATACCAATCAAAAGTAATTTTATATAATCATTACAAGTGTCATTTTATTACTATCATAAAACAGAATAAAATACCAGTCCCAATTATTACCTACGTATCATTAGTCTTAATTCCTAATCATTACCTAAATATCTTAAAAAATCGAAATAGTCATGTCTTTAACATAGAGATAATATTCTATCCTTTTTACTTAACATTTTCCAGGGGCATATATTCATGTTTCTTTTTCTTTATTTTATTTTATTTTATTTTTATTTTTTGTGAACATAATGTACAGAGCGGTTAAAATTACATGGGCAAGATAATGAGTATATTTGTTATCAAGCATTGCAGCCTCCTCCTTTGTTTACCCTTCACATCTCTTCCCAGCCTCCCCCTGAACCCCCACTCAATTCTCGCACCCCCACAGGCACCAAAGTTGTAAAGTTCTTTTTCGACATGACAACTTGTACTTTTCATTGTTGCAAGGGGCCCACCTGGATCCTTAAATGACTTGTTTTCCCCCATCTCCTCCACAAATTATACTAACATCAAATATAGTGAAAGCAGGGGTTATACTGTGGGGGAGGGACATATAAAGCAACAAAGAAATAATCTTATAAATGGGTTAGAAACAAATGCATGAAAGAAAAAAAAAACATTTAAATACATATCTAAAGGTTCATTTTCCTTGCATCACACTAAAGCTACCAGCACAACTATGTTTGTTGCAGCATTATTTACTACAGCTAAGATATGGAACCAACCCAGATGCCCCTCAGTAGAAGAATGGATCAAGAAAATGTGGTATATATACACAATGGAATTCTATGCCTCCATCAGAAAGAATGACATTCCCCCATTTGTTAGGAAATGGAAAGGCTTGGAAAAAATTATAATAAGTGAAGTAAGCCAAGCCCAAAGAAACATAATTCCCTTGGTTTCCCTTATTTGCAATATCTAGTATATGTGTGAGTCAAGCAGAAAAGGTCAGATAATATATTCATGTTTCTAAGAAATGTTCACAGCAGTTAAAAATGCTTTCGTGAAATTATTGTGATGCATGTTGTTATTGTTGTTCTTTGCAAGGCCTGGACATTGTCCCTAAGCCTTTTTGTACTCAAGGCCAGCACTGTACTACTTGAAGCAAAGGGCTAATTGCTGTTTTTGAGTGGTTAAATGGAGATAAGAATCTAACATGAACTTTTCTGTCGGGGATAGATGTGAAAACAGCTGTTAGATCTCAGCAGCCAGAGGAGCTAGAATTATAGCTGTGAGTTACTGGCACTGGGTTTGACGATTTTTTTTTAATTTTAATTATGTGTTAAGATGTTTGTTTCACTGTAATGGACACAATTCTATACATTAATTTATATATATATATATATATATATATATGATGACAAATTCCCTCTAAAAATGTATGAATTTCTACACATAACATTTATACACACACACACACACACACACACACACACACACACACACACATATATATTTCTGAATATATAGACTCCCCCAAAAACTTTTATACTACTATTTTTATCCTTTTCATTTCAAAGATACATAGTCTATTTTTCCAAAATTTTCCTAGAGTAAAATGACTAATATTTCAATAGAAAGTAGAATATATTATTTTCAAGGTAATTTTAGATATACACATGATCTTGTAGTAATAGTTATAATACTTGAAAAAATTCTGTTCAATCCCTAAAATATTTGTGTGTAATGACAGGAAGATTGGAAGTTAATTCATACCGGTTAGGAATGTGCAATGCTTCAAATATCTGTTCAATAATTTGTTACAAGAACGTAGTCAAGCTACGTGATATGGCTTAGTTTTTCTCTTTCTTAATTTATTCAAAAATTTAACATGGATGCATGCACAGTGGTAATATTAAAATTAATAATCAAAATACAAATAATACATACCCGGCTTTCAATAATTAGCACTTATTATGCTAATAATAATTTTGTTGAAGATGATGGTGACCAGAGTGACCCTGATAATGACAATGTTATGATTGAAAAGGAAAAATTTTTAGACATGTTTGAAGCTAGATTTCCCACATTGAATAGATAATAATAAACAGAGTTGGATTACATACAATAAGAATAACATGGTTCCCCTTATTTGCAATATCTAGTATATGTATGAGTCAAGCGGAAAAAGTCAGATAATGTGATGTTAGGAAAATGAATCCTTAGATAGTTATTTTAATGTTTTTTTTTTCATGCATGTGTTTCTAACGCATTTATAAGATTATTTCTTTGTTGCTTTATGTGTCCCTCCCCCACAGTATAACCCCCGCTTTCAATATATTTGATGTCAGTATAACTTGTGGAGGAGATGAGGAAAAACAAGTCATTTAAGGATTCAGGTGGACCTGTTGCAACAATGAGAAGTACAAATTGTCATGTCAAAAACGAGCTTTACAATGTCGGTGGGGCGGAGGGGGGGAAGGATTGGGTGCGGGGGCACGGGGGAGCCTGGGAAGGGAGGTGAAGGGTAAACAAAGGAGGAGGCTGCAATGCTTGGTAAGAAATGTATGAATTATCTTGCCCATGTAATTGTAACCCCTCTGTACAGTATATTCACAAATAAAATAAACTTTAAAAAAAGAATAACAAGAGGAGAATTTCAATATGAAAAAATACAATCACATAATCAGGTGAGACAGTAAATCCCTAATGTTATTCTTGCAGTCTCTGTAATTTATATTCACTTTTCTTGGTGGTATTGTTTGCTTATAAATAAAATCGTTTATTTCCACATGTTTATTATCCCACATAGATGAAATATAAGCTGAGTGCTTTGTTATCAAATGATCTTGTTTTTTCTAGCCTTGGGAACTTAGGAGAAAGACTTTCACCACCCACATAGCCAGTGGCTTAGTTATATGTCCTTAGAAGTTAACAACGCATACCTCAAGCATGCTTCACTCATTAGGCAGAAATCTTTGTTCAGTTTTAGTTTTTATCCAGTTCACTGAAGAAAATTTATGTATAAATTTATGAAGAACACTTGGCAACACATACAGCAATAAGAAAATTTTGATGGACTAAGATTAGTTTTCAACCTAGTGTGATTAGTTCAAGTAACATCCTCATATAGATACTATTCAATAACGAATATTTTCCAGTGATATGTTGAGTATGTTTTTCAATGCAACTGTAGACACATGACCCAATTTACATAATACCACTTACATATCTGTAGTTACCTTAAAAGGACACAGCTCTAAGAGCCAGAAGGTACAATTTATTTTTATTTCTGCATGAAACAATTTGTGACTTGATACCAACAAACTGAATTTGACTCTTTCCTTATTTGTAAGCTAAGGTGGAAAATGTAAGGACTCTTCACTTTTCTTTTTTCTTGCTCTAGGAGTAAGCAAATGTATTCTTCAATATTTCTGGTAGATTACATCCATTTACAGATGAGAAATGTAAGGCCAACAGTCAATGTAGTGAGTAAATAATGATACTAGAATTTGTGGCTGAGCTCTTCCCTCTGCATACATACAAGGAGCAGTAATTTGTTGATGGAGAGGACCAATATGAAAAGACTATGAGGAAAAAACATACTTTGTAAATAGTTGTTTAAGACTAAGTGACCAGTGATGAGTACATGAAACAGACTTGTGTCAGGGGCATAAAAAGGAGTACATACAAATCATATTAGTGCTGGGCGCCAGTGGCTGATGTCTGTAATCCTATCTACTCAGGAGACTGAAATCTGAGGATCACGGTTCAAAGACAGCCCGGGTATTAAAGTCCATGAGACTCTGATCTCCAATGAAAACCACTAGAAAACTTGAAAATGATGCTGTAGTTCAAGAGGTAGAGTGCTCGCCTTGAGCTGAAGAGCACAAGGACAGCACACAGGCCCAGAGTTCCAGCCCCACGACCAACAAAAAAAAAAAAAAAAAAGAAATAAAATTAGTAACAGAAACTGAGAAAATCTTGATCATTCATCTTATATAATGGGTGGAGTAGAAGGGTAAGGTGAAATCTAAAGTGTTCTACATATATGGCTAGGCAAATGTGTTAGTGATATTCTTGGTGATAAGGATTACAGGTGAAAATGATGGATTTAGGGGAAAGAACTCTCCAATAGTTCTAAAATTTATATTAAACAGATGCAAAGATAGGTCTGTTTAGATATCATCAAAATATCCATGACCATGACTATGAAAAATAATGATAAAATTGGGGGCATTATTAAAGGGAAGAGGAAAAGGAAAGTTATGACATAAGTGTAGCAATATGAGCACCAGTGTGGACAAGATTGGAAGAAAGAGATAAGGAAACAAGAAAGTAATAAAAACAGATTTACAGAAGAAAAGAAAAGAAAGAATTTGCAGGAAGAAAAGGTCAAAACTGATACAGAGACATTGAAGGAAATATGCTATTTGGATATGAAAACTAAAAGGACATAGACAAGTTTTTTGTTTTTTTTGGGTTTTTTTGTTTTTGTTTTTTTTTAGGGGGAGGGTGTCCGGTCATGAGACATGAACTCTGGGCCTGGGCACTGCTCCTCAGCTCTTCATCTCAAGTCTAGTGCTCTACCACTTGAGTCACAGCGCCACTTCCGGTGTTTTTTCTTTTTGCTTATGTGGTGCTGAGGAATCGAACCCAGGGCCTCAGGTATGCAAGGCAAGCACTCTACCACTGAGCCAACTTCCTAGCCCGATAGACAAGTTCAATAAGAACAGTGTTTTGGTGAACTGGTAGAGATGTAAGTCATATTGATGAAATTTTTAGATATGAATGTGAAGCCATAAAATTCTAGATCCATGAATTCAACAGATCATGTTGATTTTAAATGTTGGGAACAAATGCTTTTATCCTGACCTTAGAAGTATTATACAGATGTAACTGTCATGACTTTTACTTAGATATATTCTGTGAATATTTTTGAAGACTGTTTAACCAGGAGATTATGGATTGAACTATAGCACAGACAAGCCTAATTTGCCCTACAGTTCCAATGAGTGATCCATGTATCTACATCAGTTTGGAATTTTATTGAAATATTGTTAGATATGTTTGGTTATCTTATCAGGCTATTGGTTATAAACATAGGACAAGGACCACCAAGTAAAGGTTGAACATACAGTTTTGCTGATGTTACTGAAGACTCTGCAAATTGATTCTTCTTTAGAATAGAAAATGCCTCAATAGCCATTGATACGTCATAACTGTCATATACTCTATTTAAATATAATTCTTGTTAGAGATATCTCCATGCTGAAATAACCCTCTCAATGAACCTGCCACAAATTCTTATATGTAGAAAGTGCTCTTATAAAATTCAAGCTTTTATTGAATGGAAGAGTTCAGACATTACCCTCACCACAAGGACTAAATGCCTAAAAAGATAAGACATTTTATTATAATGCCTTTCTTTCATTTTCTGATAAACATATGCATTTAGGGAAGGATTCTGATGTAACAATAATACAATGGTGACTTGTAATAACACAACATCTAGGATCTACTGTTAATTCAGTTACTTACTAATTAGCTCCAAAGTGTGTGGATATTTATATTTCTCCTGGGTAAACTAATGAGCTCCAAGAAAATATCCCTAAGGAGCCTTTCAATTCAGATATCACTATTTGTCGCAAAATGCCTTAAATTCTACACCCTCTACTGTGGGCATAGAGTTATACTGTGGAAATTTTCTCCTCAGAGGGTGAGTACTACCCTATTGGTTAACATGGACAAAGTACCTTCATACATAGACTGGGTGTTTGCAAACAAGAAGTGGTAGTTGAACAATGTTCTTAGCAGTTTGTACAGAAGAAATGGAAATAGAGCAACTGTGAAATCAAAAGGAACATGCAAAAAGACAAAGGTACAAAGTAGAATGTGCCAAGGAAATGCTGATGTACAATTTCAAATAATGTGCTCAGGTGTGAGGGTGTGTTCAAAGAACAGCATCAGATAATATACTTGGATACCTTGAGAAAAAACTGCATTAAAGGATTCTGGGATTATCATGCAAGTACAAACTCATTACACTGACTAATTAGTCACAACATCATTAATTTAGGGAGTATTTTCCAAGAGCATACTGAGAAAAAGAGGACTCATCACAATTATTGTTCAGGATGAAGTAACGACAATCACATAAAGTTTCTTATAAGTCTTCATTTTTTTGGAGCATTACAGTGGGAAAAAGCCAAGTAAATAGTTTGCATGTATCTAAAATAAGTGGGACATATTATATTGCTCTGTCTTTAACTTGGAAGTTATATTGTACTCTAAGTTGGGACAATGATCTGTTTTCAGTTATTTTCTTCTCTTCCCCTTATTTTTCCCTTCCACTTAAAGAGACATACTTGAGCTTGCATTTAAAATCCTTCAAAATTATCTGAATTTCTCCATACTTCTCGCAGACTCCTATATCTTTCTCAAGGGAATATATTTTCACTACCATTTTTTATCCCATATGTTATTGGATATCTTCCTGCCTAATTCAGTGCAAGATACACATTAGACTTATCCATATATCTCAACACTTGTACCACCATAAAATCCTATCTTACTTAGAAATCATGATTTTAGTATGTCTGGGGAGGTGACATCTGCCATTTTTAATGACCATAATTGATACTTACATGCAAGCATGTTTTAAACCAATATGCCTCTCAGAAGATGAATGAATCGACATGTCCATTGCGGTGCTTTGGGCTGTGGCAGGGATGAGGAAGAAAAATTGTTGGCTGCCCTCGGTTATTAATCCTGGGCCCCGGGGCTGGCCAGATGGATAGTTTCCCTGCATAGAGTAAGCATTTTTATAGTTATTCCTTTATTGCCTATTTTTGATCTACACACTCTTGTCTAGTGCTTTCCTTTTTTACATTTAGGGCAAATTCCTGTTCCTCTCTTGTTAACATTAGTAGCCGTTTTACAATTCTTCTTTATATGTCCCATTTGACCACACCCAAAACATTTAGATTAGAGGGTTTGGTTTGTAAAGCATGCCAGGTAGTGGGCATAGTTTCACCAAACAACTGCATAAGCCGGGATTCAGATGTAATGTCTTTACACGCCATTAAATATGTATTTACATCCTCAGATTCTTTAATAGTCAATAGGGCTCATCTACAGTCCTCATTAACATTCTCATAACCAACATGCCCAGCAGTTGTTGCTGTGCAGCTACTCCCACAACAATAAGTTCCAAGGTCAGTTTCAATCCTGATAAAAATTCAACATAGCGTGTATTAAGTTTTTGAATTACTTTAGTCCAGGGGCCATAATGCTCTCCTACAAGCCGAATCCTCTTCCATGTCTCAATACCTATGTCTCGTAACTACTCATGGATCTCTTCAGGGGAGTTCACTTGTATATGAGCATCTGCATATTGTTCTGTTCTACTCAACATGGGAAAGGTTATGACCCACAGGTGCGGATCATTGCTCTGCACATTTTGCTTAGTCTTTTCTGTACATTACTCAGTAAACCACATTTGCCATTGTAGGTATTCAGGATCCTTAATTAGGCTCTACAAAGCATCTTCCAATCCTCGAGAGCAAAATTATTGTAATGTCGGGCAACCCCATTAAGCAATTCCTTAACATAAAGAGACTGAGTACCATACAACGTCACTGCCTTCTTAAGTTTACCAAAATCATTGACAGCAACACCTTCATATCTGCCTGGTAGAGCTAAACCATTCATAGGGGGTGGTCAAATTACAGGATAAGAAAAAATATGCATTTCATCATCAAACTCACTGTCTAAGCCTTCTGTTTTGTGATGGAGTAACACGGTAAAATTTGCTTCCGCAAGCGGAGGAACAGAAGGCTGTTTTACTCTCACTTTCTCAGATTCTCTTTCACTCTGCTAATTTCTAACTCCATATGTTGTAATCTTGATAAAAACCAATTCCATTTGCTCAGACATTCTATTTATGCTTTCAGATTGTTCCTTTTCAGGCTTCTTTACCTCTTGTTTTTTCTCTGTTAATTGTGATGCATCCTTATCTATTGCGTCCTTAACCTCAGAGTCCAATTGTAAACCTACAATAGAAGGGGTGGCCTCTTTTCTCATTTAAAGCTTTAAAAAGGGTATGTAAAACAGAACAAATGGACCAAAATTTAACAGGAATCCTTTCCCCTTCTCGAACAGCTCTTTCTACATTATATTTTACTCATTTCCAATTATCAACATCTAATGTCCCTTCAACGAGGAACCAAGGATTCCATTCTCTAACTACATTAATACACATTTCTTTGTCAAAAGAAGAAATAGTTACACCATAAGCAGCAAGTAAATGTTTTAGCATATGTAAGTACGGAGTAGATTTAACTTGTCCCATCACCCTGTAATTAAAAAAGTACTTACCTGAATATATCTTCCTGAATTCAACACTGCAGGGTCCCTGTTTGGGTGCCAGTTGTCAACGTCTAAGGTATTGGAGTCCCTGGGTAAGGGTCAAAAATCACCAGGACACAGGGGATACAGAGTGCAAACAGCAATTGCCACTGCATGCTGTGCTTTATTGCTAGTGGGTATTTAAACACAAGCAAGTATTATCTTTGCCAAGATTTAGTCAGGAGACATTCACACAAAGAATTTCAACAGCTACAATTTTGCTTAAACTATGAGACAATGTCTTTGTATATTTTTATCTAAACTATTATAGAGCAACGTCAAACCACTTTCCTGTACTCAGGAAAATGCTTGACTAGCTGTTTGTCTATGCTTAAGTAAGCAGAAGAGCTACTTCCACAGCTCCCAGGAGTCTGACATGAGCTTTGAGATAGGGAGAGAGAACATGTTCCCTCTCTAGCCCGGCATGCCAAGAGCTTTCCACATACACAAACACAGTCCTCAGATAATCCTGAGGCCTGAGCCTGCATCAATCTGCCCCTCCAAAACAGACCCTGAGGCTTCACACAGATTGTCTCACCAACTCTTCTATTACTTTAAGCAAAAACAAAGCAAAGCAAAGCAAACAAAATAGACTTTATGGTTAATTAAGCTGCTATTAAAGATTCTAGGCAGAACTATACTGTTAAAATGATGAGTTAGTAAATATGTTTTGTAGATACTGATCTCACATGTGTCACAAAAATAACCATAGATTCGTAACTAGAAACTCTGAAGTGTAAAGTATATTATTTAGGTGAGTTTCATTCATTAGGTACCCAATGAAGAGAACACCACACGGTATTCACTCAGGTAAAGTAGTTTATTTACTGAAATGCTGCCCATGCCATAAATGGGGGAAAGCCATGTAAAAAAAATGGGGTGACCTAACCTCAGGCAAGGATGTATCTATGTGAAGAACCAGATGAGGTGTGGCTATTTGAGGGAAACTCTGGCCACACTGGATCTGGATGTGACTTCACGTTCTGGGACTCACCTCTGGTCAGATGGAAAGTGTGACCAGAGGTTGACCAGGTTGTGACTTAACAGGATGGGGAGGTGGCTGCCTTCAGGTGTGCCAGATACTAGGCAACACATGAAGGGTTGAAACTTAGCCAAGAAGTGGGAAGGTGTCTGAATAGGGTCTGCATGGCCTGGGGCAGACCTAACACCAAATACAGGTAGTACCTCTGACATATAACTCCTTACTCCAAACAATTCATTCTCAATCATTTTCTTTCTTTGGTTTCTTTCTTTCTTTCTTTCTTTCTTTCTTTCTTTCTTTCTTTCTTTCTTTCTTTCTTTCTTTCTTTCTTTCTTTCTTTCTTCCTTCCTTCCTTCCTTCCTTCCTTCCTTCCTTCCTTCCTTCCTTTTCTCCTTTCCCCTCTATCACTTTTATTTTTTTGGTCGGTCATGGGGTTTGAACTCTGGGCTTGGGCACTGTCCCTCAGCTCTTGATCTCAAGGCTGGTGCTCTACTGCTGGAGCCTCAGCGCCACTTCTGGTTTTTGAGTGGTTTATTGGAGATAAGGGTTTCATGGACTTTCCTGCCAAGTCTGGCTTTGAACCTCAATCCTCAGATCTCAGCCTTCTGAGTAGCTAAGATTACAGGTGTGAGCCACCAGTGCCCAGCTCTCTCTCTATATCTCTCCCCTCTTTCACTCACCCTTCCTCTCTCCCCTACCACTGTATTCTCAACTCTCAAATAATGAACACATGCTGAGTTGAACTCACAAGCTGGGAGAGCAGCTTAATTGGCATATGTGAAATTTATTTAATGTTTCCTTACACCTCTACCACAGGTCACTGGAATCAAATAATGAACACT
This sequence comes from Dipodomys merriami, assembly GCF_024711535.1. Taxonomy (NCBI): domain Eukaryota; kingdom Metazoa; phylum Chordata; class Mammalia; order Rodentia; family Heteromyidae; genus Dipodomys; species Dipodomys merriami. Next base: position 15,555 of record NW_027202858.1, read on the forward strand.
CAGCAGCATGGCATCTTAAGCCATTTGGAGGAGGAAAGCAAGCATGCTCACTGCATTCGAGGAAGGTGGGGCAGACTCCTCCCTCCTTTTGCTAAGACTCAGCCCAGTTTCTACATTAGTAGAGGTGACTGCCTCCAAGTGTCCCAGTTACCCAAGTGACACAAGTACTAGGCAGAGACTTAGCCTCTTGTGGTTCTGAGATTAATGGCATGATTCAACATGATCCACTAGTTTGTTGAGATTGGGACTTCTTAAGTTTTTGGTTAGGCTATGTTCAAATTGTGATCTATTTATTTCTGATTGCTAACCAGGATTATAGATGTGAACCAGCACATCAGACCATTCAAAGTTCTCTATCCCACATGGAAGACGTGAAGTTTATTTTACCAAATGACATACAAGTTGACAGACAGTAAAAGTAAGTCCTTACTCCTGGTCAAGATGTGTTATCAATGTAAAACTAAATTACTTAGCAAAATATCTGACTACTGTGATTATACTTTCAAACTTACCCTACACTTTAATATCAAATCACCTATATTAGCCAATGATTCACTCAAATTACCTGTAATCATTTATGTCTGTCCTGTCTTCTAGAAGTAGGGAGAACTGGAGCTCACATAATTAACTAAAGTGGTTGAATTTGAGAGGATCACAGTGCTAAATCAGTCTAGGAAGGAAAATATCACCAATATCAAACTACTAGGTAGGGATATTGGAATGCAATCATGATCCCTGTTTTTTGGGCTGGGTGTAAAATTTGCTACTCTATGAGTAAAATAACTTAAACAAGAAAGGATTGGTGAAATGTCTCCAGTGGTGGAATGCTTGTCTGGCAAACACAACATCAAAACTCAAATCAACTTCCTAAAGATAAAATAAGAAAAGGAAAAAAAAAGAACAACTCATACTGAGCATGTGTTCAATGTAAATATTTACACTAAATTATTGTAACTATTAATACTATCATTTCTAGCAGCACACACATTTTGTGTGAAGACTAAATGAAAAAAATGACACCCTATATATAAAGCTTTGGTAAATTACCTAGCCATACATAACCATACAGTTCAGTGGACAGATACAGCTGATATATATTGCACACACATGTATTATATTAAGTGACATATAAATGAAATAAAAAATTTATAATGAATAAATTTAGTGAGCAGATAACTTTTCCAAAGTATTACTTTACCTGTATCAGTTCATGTCTTAAAGTCTCCAATGCTATACCACACTTACATGGTTGCTGATCCCCTTCAGCTTTTTTATGATATTGTTTTTTTCTTTGTTTTTCAGGTGAAAAACCTGCCAATAAATATACTTTCATGACATTATTTCTTTAGAAAATGAAAAGCACGTTGTGTTAGCTGGCTCTTTATGTATCATCAAAATATTTTTTTTTAAATTTCAAGTACATATTGTCTTAGATCACACTCATTCTCTTCCAATAGTACCTATGGGAAGGAGAAAATGAAGGATTATTCTGTTAATTTGGGAGTTTCTCTTATTAATAACTGCAATAAATATGAAAATGCAACTCTGAAATTATTTAGAGATGTAATTTGAAAGTTACATTTATACACACTCATGTTACTCCCTCAACTAAATCACAGAGCTTAAAATAAGTGGCATTTTTAGCTGGGTGCCAGTGGCTCATGCCTGTAATCTTAGCTACTCAGGAGCTGGGATTTGAGGATAGTAGTTCAAAGCTATCCCAGGCAGGAAATCTATGACACACTTACTTCCAATTAACCACCAGAAAATCAGAAATGCCACTGTGGCTCAACTTGAAACCTGCTAGCCTTGATCTGAAGAGCCCCAAAACAGTGCCCAGACCCAGAATTCAAGCCCCTTGACCAAGAAAATTAAAAAGGAAAAAAGGGGGAAAAAGTAATATTTTAAAGCTAATGTGCATATATACACAAAATTTGTCTAGAAATAAAACTATAACAGCTCCTGGACTGGCAACAAAGAGATTAAAGTGAAATTGCCTTCAATAATTCATTTAGATGATCTATACTGAGGGCAGGCTACTGGAACTCACATCACTAATTGAAGAGGTAGAATTTGAGAAGATCACAGATAAGAACCAGTGTGCAAGGAAAGTAATAAGAGTCTCATATCATCCTAAAGGCTTGCATGTTGGAATGCATTTCTGATCCCCGCTATTGGCAGACAGAGGTGAAAAACTTAGCCTGTGTTCGGCCCTCAGGAAAATGGATAACTTAGAGCAAAGTAAGTAAATCGAAAAAGGATTATTCTAATGGTAGAATACTTGTTCAGCAAACAAGTATACTCATTTCCTAAAAGAGGAAAGAAAAGGGAAGAAAGAAAGAAAGAAAGAAAGAAAGAAAGAAAGAAAGAAAGAAAGAAAGAAAGAAAGAAAGAAAGAAAGAAAGAAAGAAAGAAAGAAAGAAAGAAAAGAAAAAAGAAAGGAAAAAAAGAAAAGAAAAGAAAGAAAGGGAAAGAAAGAAAGGGAAAAGGAGAGGTATAAATAAAAACCTCAGCATGCTTTAGATGTTAACAATGACCATAAATCATTTTAGCTATAAATGCCTTCATTTAATTCTGGGCAGAGTCATTTTGTATTAAGCCTGAAAAAACCATAGCATACCACATACAAAGCTTGGGTAAAATACAGGTCTGCCTTACAGTGTTGGACCAATAAGAGTGTATGTCTAGTGCTGTTGCAGGTATGTTAAGGCTTGTGGGAGTTTATCATCCTGATGATCTTGCAATGATGAAATTGACTAACTACACAACTACCTTGGAAGATCCCTGCTGAGACCTATATTAAGTCACAGGTTAACAAAGAACAATCTATACAATGAAATATATTGTACAACCAGGCATTGTTACCAAAATTATTTTTACCTGATTCACTGTATTTTTACATTCTATATCACATGTACAAGTTCCTCATTCCCTTCTGTCTCATTATGTTGTCTTTCCTTGGTTTTGTTTTGTTTTCAGAACCATGGTATAAGAGGGCATTTCTTATATTTTTGTCTTCTAGTCTTCAGAAATTCTGCAGTTAAATATGCTTAAGTTGCTTTTATTAGAAAATTTAAAACACATTGGGTAGAGTCTTCACCATCATTTTGTTAAGATCTCAATTATGTTTTTATTTCTGTCATTCTACCTGTGATAATCTCACTTCAATCTTTTCCAAAGGGCACTTTAGTGGAAGGAGGAAATTCAAAGTGGATTCTGGTAGAGAATTTCTGTTACTAAAAACTCTGGTACATAGTAATGTAAGCAAGTCCAAAATTATTCATTGGAGAGATGAGTTGAAAGTCAGCTTTTTACATCTTAATACTCTTTCTTCAACCAAACTAGAGGATTTAAAATAACTAATACTTTCAAGTTAATGGAAAAAAATGTGCACGAAAATTCTAGAAATAAAATGATCACTCATGAAACCTTACTGATACTTCAAAGAATGTTTTCCAGTTAGAGGAATCATCTTCACACATTTTCACACAATGTGTATCTGCCTGGTAACAGAAGCCCAAACTAGACTAAAGCATCTAATAACTATATAATTTTTGTTGTCTTTTGGCAATACCGCTTTCTTATCATATTGATTAGTATGAATTCTGTGACTACTATAAAATCACATTTGTAATAAAAGTTACTAGGTGGGAACTTCAAAGATAAGGTGGTGTGGGGTTTCTGGTGGAGCCCTGTCTGGTTCAAGGGAGGAGTTTATATTGGCACAACCTCTGTGGTGAAGCAGGTCGGGGCTTTGAGGGTGAAGGCCAGTTTGTGTAGGGCTTTTAGACAGCAGGGAGAGGACAGGAAAGACTAGACTTGTTAAGAGCAGGGTCTCTTGTGGAGTAGGTGGGAATTTAGGATGGAGACTGGCAGGTGGATGGGTTTTCAGTGGAAGATGGTGTGGTCACTGAGGAAGAGGCTGTTTGGGGCCGAGCTTTGAAAGGGAAGAACAAGGCTACAGAGGAGGAGGTTACTTAGAGGAGGTTTTGTGGTGTAGCACTGTGAGCCCTTGTGGGATATGTCGGGTGAGGTTTTCCATAAGGCAGGGAAGAGAATTAGGGCAAGAAACTGACAGAAAGTGGGGATTCTGTTGCAGGAATGCGGAGCTATGAGGGAGAGGGTTTTCAGGGTCTGTGAGAGGGCAGAGCAGTGCTAGGAAGAAGTGGGCAAGTAAGGGGCGTGGTTTCTGGTGGAGAATGGTAGGCCTTTTGGAAGTGTTTTAGGGTGGAGGTGGGGTTTCTTGCAGAGCAGAATGTAGTAACAATGTATGGAGGAAAATTTCAGGAACAGAGCTTTGTGAGAGCAGGGATAGGATCCAGTGGACTAGACTAGTTAAGACAGGGTTTCTCGTGTAGCCAGTCACCACTTCGAAAAGAGGAGTAAGTTTGGGTGGGGATTTCGGTGTTGCAAGGCAGGGCATTAGACTTTGGACAGGGTTTCCAGTAGGGCAAGGCAAACTTCAAAACGGGACTATGAAGGGACAGGGATTTACAGTTCGGCCTGGTGAGACTTCCAGAGGGAGGCCAAAAGATGCAATGTTATCCAGTGGAGTAACATGGGAGTCGAGAGATGGGATAGTGTGGTGGGGGTTGTCTAGTGGGGGTTTTCTAGAGCAGGCCTGACTTGGAGCCATGGGGTTAATTGGAAGAGGGACTTTGAGAAGGAATGGAAGGTCTGCAAAGGTGTAGGCTAATTATGGGCAGGGTATCTGATTGAGTAGAGTGTGGATCTCTGGGAGGATCCAGTAAGGAGAGGATTCGTCTCGGGAACAATGCAGCCAATGAGAGAGTAGATATGGGATGTAGAGAGGCCTGTGGTGGAACAGGGTTGTGTTTCCAAGCAGGAGATGGGCTGTGTGAGAATCTTTTGGTCAACCAAGGCGGGGCTACAAGGGCAGTTACAGAGAGGTGGAGGTTTTTTGGTGTAGCATGAAGGGCTTTGTGGGAAGAGGTAGGTTCAGGGCTGGGTTTGAGATGTTAGGCCACTTAGAAGTAGACTAGTATGGATGGAGTTTCTGATGAAACCAGGAAGGGTCGAGTGAGAAGTCTGGTTGGGAGTGGGGTATGAAATGGAAGGGAAGAGCTTGGAGGTAATAAAATATGGAGGCAATGGGACTATGAGTGAATAAAATAGTTAGGGAAGGGGTATCTGATGGATGAAGTTAAGATTAGAGGGAGTAGCCCAATGTAGGCGGTGTTCTTGGTGCAGCAAGGCGGATCATAGGAGGAGATATAGATGTGGCCTGGTTTCTGGTGGTGCAGAGAAGGGATTCCAGGAAGGGGTGGAGTGGAAGAAGGCTTTCCCTGTAGCAGAGGAGGGCTTTCAGGAAGGATTCTGGGTGCAGTCAGGCCCTTGAAAGTTTATAGCAGGACTACCAGGGGGTAGGTTATTTAAGGTTGGACTTTTAATGATGAGGCTGAATGGAAATGGGTTTCCAGTGTATCCAGTAAAGTTTTATGGGAAGGGGAAGATAGGAAAGGGAAAAGACTTAGTGAAGAGTGGGGCTACAAAAAATAAACAATTACTCTAATAGGAACACCATTTTCAGTCAGTGTTGAATTATATTACTTTTATGTATGCAAGAGATATTGGAGAAAGTAAGCAAGTAATAATTTCCTCCTAGTGAAATTTTTCTTTATTCCTGTTGAGTGAAAATAAAACCACAGGTCACATCAGGCTCAGAGGGCCACAGTAGACAAAAACACATGAAGCACTGGCCTTTATTCCCCAGCACAACCTTTAAGGACTACAAATAAAAATTTTAAAATGGACATTCTATTATCTTAAAATTGTGAATGAATAGAACTTTTACTTTACCGTTTTAGAAATCGTAAAACCAAGTAAGTGATAATGTTTTAACTTTATGTAATATTGGGAAGTATAATACAATAATTAGGAAAATATAAAATTGTACACAGAATTTGTTGTCCAGCATCAATTTTTTTTTTTTTTGTCGGTCGTGGGGCTTGAACTCTGGGCTTGGGAGCTGTCCCTCAGCTCTTCAGCTCAAGGCAAGCACTCTACCACTTGAGCCACAGCTCCACTTCCGGTTTTCTGGTGGTTTATTGGAGATAGGAGTCTCACGGTCTCTCCTGCCCGGGCTGGCTTTGAACCGCGATCCTCAGATCTCAGCCTCCTGAGTAGCTAGGATTACAGGCGTGAGCCACCAGCGCCCGGCTTCCAGCATCAATTTTAATCTAAAAGAATTTTAAACCAGGAAATTGTAATATAGTGAGATTGCAGCATGGTTTCATTTCAGTCATCAAAATGGTGACTTAAGGAATGTGTCTTCATCATTGGATGCATCGACGTTAAAACTTATCTAAAAATGTGAAGCACTACACAGACCCTGAAGAAACTCAGAAGGGTCCGTGAAATGAGGTTGGAATAAAATTAATGACTAATTACAGTAGGAATTGATCTTCACTAGTCCCATAAATATTTTCCAGAAGAAAGGACTACATTGAAAAATAAACAAAACAGTGAAAAGGAAGCAGGCAGGCAGACCTTGAAGTACACATTATCCAATGAACAACGTCTATTGAAGCATGATTGCAATAATCTTTTACCTAAGTTACAGTACTGATCTATGTTCTTTCCTTATGTCAAATAACAAAGCCATGAAATTGCAGTAATAATTTTCAAGGCATTAGACTTTACAGAAGGAATTCAATGAATGTATTTCTAGAAAGTAAAGATAGATGTCTGAGATAAAATGTAAAGCAAATATCTCCAATTTTTAACTCTTCAAGGTGAGATGGGTACAAGCCGAAGCACAAGGAGAATGGACAGAAGTACAATAGTGCATACCAGTAGTTCCCAAGATGCAATGATGAATGTAAGAGGGGAGAAAATCAACACAACCATCACAGGACTTAGCACTAAAGAGTAGAGAGAAGAACATTGAAAATCAATGGAGAGTTACAAAGGATGGCCTTGCATATTTGGCAGAATTGTGCATGGCATTGAGGTCTAAAATATGAGGAGGTATTATAGGAAACTACTTGTGCTCATATGTTGCCTCAAGAAGTGATAAATTTATGATTTACAGGATATTGAATAATTATAAAGGTCTTGCTTCAGTAGTGCAGAGTTAAACCTTGATAAATTCTGTTTTTAAAAACCTAACACCCTATAAAACCAAGACAAGAAGATTCAAATTATATATAAGTGACTTGACTGCAACAATAGAGTTCAAAAAATCAAATCACATAAAGTGGATGCAAAAGGATTACATTATTAAGGTAATCTTTAAACAACAAACATTTTATGTGAATAGTCCTGATTATAAATGATTTGTTTTCCATATAGATTTTGGATGCACAAAAACAACAAAAACAAAGCAAAACAAAACAAATGACACTTGGCAATAGAGCTAGATGCCAGTATCTCATCTCATGAGGCTGATATTCCAAGATCATGGTTCACAGATGGCTGGGGTAGCAATCCATGAGACATTTATGTTCAATTGTTCAATCAAACACAGATTTAAACCTTGGTAAAATAGCACAGATTCAGTCAGTCATGAGTGAAAAAAACAAGCAAGATTTTGAGACTCCGAGTCAAGTTTCATTACTTCACACACACACACACACACACACACACACACACACACACACACACACTCACACTCACACGAAATGGGAGATGAGATGGAAAGAAAAAAGCGAATATTAAAGGTGTGAAAAAATGATCCTATCTGCCAGGACTATGCTAAGCATATATTAATTAATAAAAATGAGGGAAACCATAGAGCCTATGTTTCTTTGAGTGTGGCTTCCTTCACATAATGATTTTTTCCCCAAATCTTTCAATTTTCTTAAGAAAGGGGCTGTGTAATTCTTTTTGATAGAAGCAAGAAATTCCATTGTGTATATATACGACATTTTCCAGATCCATTCATCTATTGAGGGGCATCTGGATTGGTTCCATATCTAAGATATGGTAATCATGCTGCAAAAAACATACTTGTGCTGGTAGTTTTAGTGTTTTATATTTTAGAGTCCAGTCGTGGGGCATGAACTCTGGGCATGAGCGCTTTCCCCCAGTTTGTTAGCTCAAGTTTAGCTATCTACCACTTGAGCCACAGCGCCACTTCTGGCTTTTTTCTTTTTGCTTAAGAATACTTTTTACTAAAGAATCGAACCAAGGGCCTCTTGCATGCAAAGCAGACACTACCACTGAGCCACCTTCCCAGCCCGAGAGAGGATATTTTAACTTATTTTCTACAAGTAAATTTCTACAAGTAATATTAAGCAAAGCTAATTAAGATAATTACTTATTTACTTTTCAGAGAATGAGTATTGTACTCTTGGATATCTTGGAAGAAAAGACTTCAGACTCATTACAACTGATGCCTTGCATTGAAATTACAGTCTAAACTTTCTTCTTCATGAAACAAAAGCTTCAGTTCTTTCATATTAGAATTATAAAATCATAATACCTGAATGTTGATTTGTTTTCGTTTGCTATTTCCAATTCCATTCTTCATCCATTAGCAATCTAGGGATGATTTTGACAAATGCCCATGAGTGGGATTGCTGGCTCCAGAGTTCTGTACATTTGACCATACAAAATTATAATTGAAATGAACTCCAAGCATGGAAACAACAAGTCGTTTTATTTCAGATATCTACCTTGATGTCGGTAAAGTGGTGTATCTACATCTTATTTTATTTCATTTGTCTTTGATTTATCCATGGAAATCTGTCTTGATTCTGGTACCTTGTATCTTGTATATATATTATTTGATTTGGAGGGGAAATAACAAAATGATGAAAGGAGTGACCCATTGCAACAATGATATTCACAAGAAACTATACTGGCAATGAACTTTACAACTTTGGGGTGGGGGGGTAGGGGTTGGGGGTGGGAAAAGATAGGAAAACAACAATGGAGTGGGTAACAATATTCAACAAGTAATGTACCTTACTCATGTAACTGTAACTACTCTGTACAGTACCTTTAAATAAAATACAATTTAAAAAAGTGAACCTACCCTAGAAAAAATGTCCTTTTCAAAATAACCTATCTGTAACAGTACTTGTGAGGGATTCTAGAGTCAAACTGTTATATCTGGAAAGGGATATATTGGGAAGCCATCTCAAACAGCAATCAAAAGGCTGAGAGCTGTGCTCTGGAAAGGTCAAACAGTTAAGGGAAGACAGGGGTATGGATTATTACCTCAAAAGTATTTAAGTTAGAACTGTTGGACACTACAAGTTTAAGACTTTGGAGAAAAGATGGATGTCTGTGTTATGGTTGTAATGACAATTGCTCCATTCTGCTCCCTAAAAATAAGGGATTCAATTATCACTATGGCATTCCATACCTATAAAGATTTTACATATATTACAGTAATACACACCTAAGGTGCTCAGCAATCACAGCACATTGATTTGTTATAATTGTCTTCAGATCAGAAATACTCTAGAGTTTAAAGTAGAATGATGGGCTGTACATTTTCAACGCGAAAGTGATGATCACCCCCTGCAATTATTCTCAGTTGAAAATCCTTCCTATACATTTTACTGCCTTAGCTTTTACTCTGTGCTTTACCATTATCAGGCAGGGTGACACTATTGAGCTACAATACAGCAGCAACCTTAGCAGCCTTTGAAATTTACCTCCAATCTTGATACCAAGGTCAACTCCACATCTCTGATCACATAGTTAGTGGACACCTGAACTTTTCAATTCAGCTATCATTGCTCATTTCCAGTGTAAAGATCTCACTCCATTAGATTTATTGTGTATAATCTTGTATTTCCAACATTGCCTTAGATATTGGTTTTTGATATAGAGCTTTTAGTTTGCATTTGATTTATAGAAGTGTTAATGATGCCAGTTGAACTGCATATATTATAATGTAAGTAATTTGATGTTTTGACATATGAATTTAATTTTGGCAATTGATGAAGTCACTACACATCACTCACAAAAGTTTCTTTATATGTACTGGTATTGTTTTATTGTGAACTTCTTAAAAACCAGTCATAGGAGTACATGTCCTTATCACATCACTTCTGTCACTGAGACGAGACTTGAAAGGTCCCGACTTCATAGTGAGAAGTTTTCTACAATGAAGGGTGAGAGAATAGCACAAAGAGCAAATGAATCTTCCAACTGTTTTGTTACATGTTCTTTACACTTAGCCATTAAGACACCATAATAATGTTTTTATGACTTCTTACCTATTCTTTTCCTGTTCTGAGATGTTTTATTTATGGATCTCTAAGAAATCATATAAGAATCATATAATAAATCTATAAATCAAATAAGAAACATAAAAATAGTTTATTAGGGATATATAACCTAAAAGGAATAATTTCAGGAAAGTATTTAGCACATTAAATGTAATTCACATCTAAAATTGTCTCTTTATTTAAAACTTCAGCAGTTGCAGTTTATTTATTCTGATAACAAAGATTATAAACTAAGTTACAATAGTATTCCAAATGGAACACAGAACTAGAAACATGAAGGGTAGAACTAAAGAATGCTACTGCTACCACTAATAGAGTAAGAATAAAATTTAGGCAAAACTCCTTCAGAGTTTATTTGTTGGAACCTGGTCATAGATTAAATATGAGGTGTCAAAAAGTATGTAAGTCTGAAACGACTCCAAGTTATTTTGACAAGAGAGGTGGAAGAATTATCACTTAATCAAATAGTAATGAGAGATTGGTTTGTAGATAGAGATCAAAGCTCACTTTGGGATCTTTTGAGTTTACTAAAATCAGTAGCTGGGAGTTGACAGGATGCTATTAAGGACTTGAATTAAAGAAAACAGAGCTGGAGAAAAATACAGAAATAATTACTGTACTCAATAGTAACAACCACGAGAAGGAATATTACAGAGCTAAGCCCAGGGATACACAAATATGTAAAATATGACAAAGAAAAACAGTAATAAGTATGTAATGCAGACTTATATGGGTAGGTATTTTTCATGTTTAAGGGCTATGAAGTGATTTTGTGATGACCTAAAATTTATGAAATTGGTAATGTCAACTATCCCTTGGGCCAACCATAGCTAAAAGTTTAAGTAAAACAGGGCCACAATAGTGTGTAGAGTGTGTCTTGATTTACCAAAGTGAAAATAGGCCAATATTTGGAAAACCACTTTTTGGACATGTGGTTGGAGTGGTAATTACTGAAGTTTGTTCAAGTGTTAGTAGAAAGCTACAGGTTTAGCACAATGATAGAAATCTTTCAGGGATCTGGTAGATTTCCCCTCTGTCTTCAATTTCCCTTTTTTTCTGAGAGTTAAAATTTCATTACTGGAAGCCTGTTCAAGTTGTGCCTTTGGCAAGTTAACAGATAGTCAGTCTATCACAAGCCCAAATAAAAGAGAATGGGAACAGGTCTACATTGAGCACTCACAGTAGACGGGTCTCTGGACTTTGTCAGGAAGAGCCTTCTGCCATTGTGGGATGGATAGTGCTGGATAATATGTAAAATAGACATCATATATTGAAAGTATTCTGCTAAGTTGACACTTGAAATATTGGATGTTTTATCTGCATTGTATTGATTTCTATGAATCAGTTAATCAGATTTTTCATACTGTATGATGTTACTAGATTAAAAATGCATGCTTATTGCATTTCCTTTGTATAACATATAGTATGTTATGAAATTTGGCGTAAAACATTCGTCTTTTCATTTATTTATTTTTAATATGGATTACTCTACTTCTCAAGAGTAGGGAAATGCCCTGAAACTTCGTAGTTTGATGTCATATGTAATTTTTTTTATTTTTATTTATTGTCTATTGCAGCACCGGGCTTTCTAATAAATACGTAATCTATTCAATTTTGAAAAGTACTGCTGTACCTCCCACTTATTTGTGGCATTTCTGAAATCCAAGTTCCTCTGTGTGTCAGGGTGGATACTTTTGCCTGTAACAGTTTTGTTATTGAATACATAACATCTGGATACTTAGGGAACAAAGGATGTGAAGCTACAGTATCCCGAAAAAGAACTTCCAAGACAATTCAAGGGCAACTCATGTAATCTCTGTGTAGGTGAATAGGAGCATAGAAAAGAAATTCTTATACATGAAAGTGACTGAGATTGTGTGCACATAGGTGTTCACTTATTTATCTGTTGCTATAGTTTTACATATTCACTATTATTAATTGATATTTCATATATATATGATATATGATATATGATATATATATATATATGTATATATATATATATATATATATATATATATATATGATCACAGTTTCCAAATCCAGAGAACCACATCCATGGGCATCGCTTTCCTATGTTGTTCTTTGGGTAATAAGAATGAAACCTGGTATTGTCCTGTGGTAGAGAAATAACTCAGAGATTCAAACATTTTTCTTTCAATATGTTGCTTGCTCCTAACTCTAAAATTAGGAAGTCTGCTAATATATAATACATGTTATAATATATTTGAGTATTATATAATGTCTTATATATTCTATACTAGAATATATATTATGTATAATAACTGACATTATTATATATTTATAAGGAAAAATACAACAAACGCATCGATTTCCATACTTTCCTAGCCATGATTAGGTTCAGTAGAGTTAGGTGCATTACATCTCAACAAGATAAGTCTGCTGAAGTTCTGATGACCTTGAGCTAGATAAGGAGAATTTCTGTAAAAGGAGCCTCTCTTCAATTATGAGAAAAGATAAGTTTTTTGTTTTATTTTTTTGTTTTTATTTAGGCCAGACAGGGGGCCTGAACTCTGGGCCTGGGCACTGTCCCTCACCTCTTCAATTCAAGGCTAGTGCTCTACCACTCGAGCCATAGCAGCACTTCTGGCTTTTTCTGCTTATGTGGTGCTGAAGAATCAAACCCAAGGCCTCATGCATATAAAGCAAGCACTCTACCACTGAGTCACCTTCCCAGCCCAAGTTTGCAAGTTTTTGAGAAGAGGTATTTTGCATTTACTTTGCATCCTTGATTAGTAAAGAATATATATCATTTTGCTCTAAATTTTGTCTCCTTTTATGTTCCCTAAACAGTTACACATGATCATCATTACAACGCATATATTTAAATCCTTCTTTTATTTCTTTTATCATTATTGTTTTCTTGTTGTTGTTTTGCTGATCCTAAAGCTTGCACTCAGAGAAATTGTCCCTGAGTTCAAGGCTCTTGCTCTATCACTTGAGCCACAGCACCACTTCTGGCTTTTTCTGCCTGGGCTTGCTTTGAATCATAATACTCAGATCTCAGCCTTCTGGTTAGCTAGGATTACAGGTGTGAGACACCATTGCCCAGCAAGTCCCTGTCTTTTTGTTATTCTAAAAGCCTCCTATCCAAGATCACTTCTAAGATAGTAAATGAACCTATGCCAATAGTTTCTTCATACTCTCATCTCCTGTTATGGCTATGGAGTCTTTTCCATCGTATCCTGAACCTACTTCACTCTTCTCTTCCTAATCCATGATTCTGGATGTATTTCTAATAATTACCTAAATCTTGTGGCTATAAACCATAAATTACTCAACTCTTAATTTCATTTAATTTTTTTCAATATGATTGTTGTTCTGTACAAATCTGAGCTTATATTCACCTCTTGTATCTACCTCTTGGCATGGGCAGAGCCTGGGCCAATTCTACCTTAAATGCAAGAGGTTAGCCAAAGAATAGCCTGCAGTATTCTGGCCGAGGAGTCAGGACAAGTAGTTGAGTGCCTGAAAGAAGCAATGCATTCCTGACATGAGACGGAGTGAGAGAGACAACAGCCTAGAGAGCAAACTGGCAGTCACAACATTTAACAACTTCTCTTGGGGAAACTCCTCCAAAGTAGCCATGAGATAACTTACCTAGTGAATTTTCTTATATGAAGGAAGTTGTCATGTCTCACTACACAACTCCCTTGTAGTCAAAGAGAGGGTCATTCTTTTGTGTCCTCGTTATGTCCAGGCTCAGTTTTATCTCCATCTTAGATTTTGCTCAGACTCTATTCCTACCAGAAAGTCCCTGATGAGGAGGAAAATGTGATCTCTTGGCTTCTGACTGGTCCTTTCGGACCTGAGGCCACTTTTAGTTTTCAACCTGTTCCTTCTGACAATGGGAAAGCTCATTCTCTGAATTGTGCCCTAGTATCAAATCTCTTCAGAGAAAGTCAAGGAATGATAGATTCTGCCTGAGGGATTTAGTTTCTCCATTTCCAAAGAGGCCAATTAATATCTGATTCTGAGACCCAGGTGGAAGTCCTTCACCAGATCCTCCAAGCTGGAGTGGATGTTAGCTCAGACTCCAAGCCATCCTCATATTTCTCCAGCTCTTTCTCATGAACCAAAAGTTTACAGGAGTTTAGTTCAGAACCAAGGAGAAATGAGAGTAGTAGAAGGACCATTGGCAGGGTGAGGAATTAGAAACTTCGGATGAAAAAAAGGGCTCAGAAAATCTAGGATCACCCACATCATTTGGGAATCACATCATAAGATTTGGGAATAAAAGTAATAAATTACTACCTAAATTAGTAACTCCACTACTCTACATTGCAAGTGTTCTGTCAAAAGTTATCTGTCCTAGCTCTATTTTGATCAGGAAAATGGAGCACATTCTTTCCTCACAAAGTTCTACTGAGTATATTTATCCATACCCCAGGTTGTTCTTATTCTCTACTTCTCTGTTACTTTTCTTTGTTGGATTCAATCAATGACACTTGAAAGTGTTAGCATCGTCAGCCATGTAATTACACTTTCTTCTAATCCATTTGTTATAAAGTAAAACAAATTATGGGGAAACGTATAACTATGGTACATTTTCTTCCAAGGCATATTTATTTGATTTTATTAAGTATTATTTTAATAGTTTCATTGTTAAAACTTGAGGAAAATGTTTTACTATTAGCAGTAATTAGTTGTACATTTTTTTGTATTTTTCCATGTCTGTCTATTTGTTAAGCTTCTAACATCGTCTTTTTCCCCAACTGTTGCCTTCTTAAAATTGCTTAAATTATATACTATATATGATGCTATTCTATGTGTTCATTGATATATTTAAATTTTGATCTAATATCCACATATTATAGGGTATCTATAACCTATTGTAACTGGTCTGAAAATCAATATGGACATTCCTCATTAAAGGAAACACACAATGCCACAAAATCCAGTGAAATTAGGATTAGTTATACATTTAAAATATTTAGCAATGTTACAGTAGAAACATTCACCTCTCATATACCAGAACATGTTTATAGCTATGAATGGCACATTTTCTTCATTCCCTCTTTCTGGTGCATCTAGGTTGATTACACAGCTTAGTTGCTATAGAATATTGCTGCCATGAACATGGATGATCATGTTGATTTATATTCCTTCAATATGTATACAGTTGCGGTAATGGTCATCAACATATCTGACTTTATGGTATTGTGTAAACTTCCATTAAGATATCCCTATGGGTTGCACTAGTTTACAATGCCACAAAACCAAATATAGTTCCTGATTTATTTCAACCTATCCAGCAGTTTATTTATTTGAGTGGTAATAGCTATTCTGGTGTGTAAGATAGGATCTCAGTGACTTTCCTCTTTATTTTACTTCGTATTTGCTATGTGGATATGAATCTCAAACATTTCATTTATTTACTAAACACTTACATTTGTACTTCATTCTTGATCAGTGTCTTTCTTTTCCTTTGATATTTCATCAATTTTTAAGATTTATAATATTTCATTTTTTTCCATACAAATACTCACTTTAGTTAGTAAAAAGATTTTTTTTTCATTACAGTGGTGCACAATTAACTAAAAACAACAGATTGTACATTTATATCACTGGATGTTTTTGTTTGTATTTACAACCAGGAAATTGTTTCAATAAAGATGCTGAACTTCTTTCACTGATATTCTGAAAGTATAGTATGTCATATTGGCCTAAACTAATCTCTGAATTAACAGTCACAGCACTGACCACCACAGTCTGGGCTAAGTAAAACCACTAACACAGCAAAAACTGGATTTAAAAACAGCAAAAGGCTACATAAAAGTTAGAAGAAAGGCATCACCTTCCTGAAGCAAATGTTGAAGTTCACAAGCAGACCTTAGGAATCTGAATATCAAGAAGATCAAAGGATAATAGTATTCAGAAGGACAACTTTAGAACTCCAGATTGGGGAGGTGGGACAAACAATAGATACCAAAACTCAATGGTGAAGGGAAGGAGTGTTTTACTCCAAAGATCAAAGGATAAATGTATTTAGAAGGACAACTTTAGAACTCCAAAATGGGGAGGTGGGACAAACAATAGACACCTAAACTCAATGCTGAAGGGAAGGAGTGTTTTATTCCAAACCTCATCTGTGTCTGACTCTCTCACACAACACACACACACACACACACACACACACACACACACACACACACACACACACACACACACACACACACACAAACACACACACACACCCCTAGTGAGAGGCCTTTGCCAAAGTACAGGCATTCTGGTCTTAGACTCCGAATAATCAGAAAGTATCCCTTGTGAAGACCTTTACTGAAAGTACCCATTGTAAATAGACTTTTACTGAAAGTTAGAACTCAGGTTCCTGGAAAAACTGTGAAATATCACAATGATATTCTGCCCATAACTCCCCTAGCAATAGCAATCAACGAATGAAAGAAAGTACCTAAAGCTACAGCTTTTTTTTTTTAATTTTTAATTTTTTTTCTTTTTATTGTGAAAATACTGTACAGAGGGGTTACAATTACATGGGCAATATAATGAGTACATTTCTTATCAAGCATTGTAGCCTCCTCCTTTGTTTCCCCTCCAATGCCTTCCCATCCTGCAAAGGTCTCCAGAGGCCCTACTTGTCTGGGGAGCAGTGCCTGGTCCTGATCCAGAGCAGGAACTTTCCCAGTGGTCCTAAGCCTGGCTGGGCTGGAGCAGAGCCTACCAGCCATGCTTCCTCTGCCCTGCTATCTATAGCCTTCCAGCAGCTGCACAGGTTCCAGCACCCACAACAAGCCAGCTCCTTTGGGCAGGCTGAGGCTGTGCTGACAATTCCTGATGCCAGTGTCAAGGCAAGAGGGAGGCCTTGCCCACAGGAGAGCTGGCCCTCACTTCCAAGGGCATCGAGAGATGCATGACAACCACAGGCCCAGCCTTGCTTCCCTCACTGGTCATAGAGGTTACCTATAAATCCCTGCCTTTGTTCTTGATATTCTTCAGCCACTGGCTGTCTCATTTTTCATTATCTGTTTGGGTAGGACTCAAGACTTCTTCCTCTCCTCACCAAGCAAACAGGCCCTAGCAAATCCACCCCAAATTCCACACCTCACAGGCACTCTCCAGAACCCAGCTGCCTTTAGGGCTGCTGCTGCATGAGCTGTTGGCCAACTGCCTCTTCCTCCCTTCACAGCCTCCTTCAGGGCTTCCCCACCATCCTCTCCCCACCGCCCTCAGCCCCCACCAAAGCTCGGCCTCCCCTTTGGCCTCCTCCCTCTCCACACAGCCCCCATCCCCAACCATAGCAGGGCAAGTGCTCTAGGGAAAAGAACTGTGGGCCTGGCACAGCAGAATCAAATTTGTCACAGTGTGCAGCCTGCTGAGAATTGGAAGCAGCATAGGGCTCTGATCACTGTCTTTCACTTCACTTACACATGTATTAATTGTATTAATTTGGTATTTAATATTGGATCTCATAACTTTTTTTAAGCCTTTGTAGAAAAGCTGGTAGATATATAGTCCCAAATTCGTATTGTCTCTTGTTTAATTCTTTCGAGATTCAGAGATATTTTAAGTAGATATAACCATCATAAATTCTCAATTACATAACAGAGTTTTATTCAGAAAACATTTGTTTATGCATCTGTCATCAATTATTTACAAAACTAGAAACTTAAAGTTTCAAATATTATAGGAATATCTTTGATTCCTGTTGAATGTATGTGAGTAGGTTGAGCTGTTGCATACATTCGTGTGTGTGTGTGTGTATTTGTGTGTGTGTGTGTGTGTGTGTGTGTGTGTGTGTGCGCGCGCGCGCACGTGTGTGTTTAGGGGTTATATATATCATTGAAATCAAGGACAGGAACTTTTTTCCTTTTTCTGAGATATGCATTATGGTGTTTCTTTGTTGGTGGTAGGCTCTGATTTCTTGCTTTTGCCTGATGTGCACATTCCAGCTCAATTTTTCAATTAAACCTTCTTATTTAATATTGAGCATATAGTGCTCTGATATTGCTTTGTCTTTAGTTTGCTATCTAGGATCTCCTTTTCCTCTTTAACTATTAACATTCAATTTTCCCCTTTAATTTGTATCTTGAAATAAGTATTATAAGTCCTTTGACCTCTGTATTCATGAAGAAAAACCATTTTGAATTTTCTGTTTAATGTAATATCACCTGGACACATTTGTTAGCAACAAGATCTTAAAATTTCTTATGTATTTTTAGTTTAAAATACCCTCCTCTATGTTTTTAGTATAGGGAGACAAACACTTCCTAGTATCAATGATAACAGTTTTATTCATTAAAATAGCATATAATTCATAATTTTGAATATGTCTAGTGGCAAATGAATACATTTGGTCAATAGATTTGCTTGATAGACCCATGCACAAACATACCACTCACAGGGGCTCAGAAGGTGGATCAGTTGTAGACAGCTTACATTGAATGCACGAGACCCTGGGTTTGATTCCTCAGCACCACCTAAGCAGAAAAAGGTAGAAGTGGTACTGTGGCTCCAGTGGTAGAGCACCAGTCTTGAGCTGAAGAGCTGAAGGATGGCAACCTGGCCCAGAGTTCATCACCACCGACAAGTTAAATCAATAAATAAAACTCATACTCAAGTACATTAATTTCAAAGGTTAATTACCATTTTAGTTAGGGGCAGGGTGCCAAGATATAGCAGACCTTTGTCACAAAGCTTTAAGAGGATTCAACACCTGACAAGTAGTAAAAAAAAAAAAAAGTAAAAATTTTGCTCTGACAACAACATATAGAATAACCATTCAAAGAGAAAAAGGTACTAAGAATGAAATACTTTTTATAATATTTCTTAAGAGATTCTGGCTCTACATTAATTATCATATATTTGACCTTCAAAAACTCCAGGTGGGCCTGAGTCTTAAGGGCCTCTACAAAAACTGGAGGAGAGAATCATCAACCTGGATTTTTCAAATGTTTTTTGTTAAGGTAATGTACATATAGATCACCATTTTATAAGTCGCTAATGAGTTCACTTCTTGTTTGACAATCTCGTCACTTTGCTCTCTCTCTGATTTTCCCTCCTGTCCCTGTCCACAAGAGGTATAGCTCATTGTGAATATAATCTCTACAGAGTGGAACTGCTGCATTTGTTTCTCTGTTCTCCTTGAATTTCTGTGGCTCCTTCAATGCCCATAAAAAGATAAACGAGAACAAAAAAATCTCTAGTGTTGGAATTCCTGGAATTCATTTCAATATAAGTACCAGTAGTTTTATAAAAGTGTCAGACTCTATCCACACATCCTGAACACTTAACACTTCTTGCACCCAGTCTTAACTCACACTGCATTCTAAGGTCCACAACATAATTCTTTTCACTTTCCATACAGGAAGAACGAGTGTCAGAAAGATTAAGTAACTTACTGGAAATACTAGGCTGAGCATAGTGGCTCAGATCTGAAAATCATAGTTTGAAACTAACTCAGGTTGACATATCTGTTACATGTTTATCTCAAGTTTGAGGCCACCTGGACAGCAAAGTAACCCATCTTAGGTACAAAAGTCTGGCTATCCAGAGCCACAGAGAGAAGTTGGAAGAGCATCAGCAAATGTTCTTGCCCAATTCTAGGGAGTGGCTTGGTGACAGCTAAGTAAGGTATAGCTCCACCAGGGAAGGGGAGTAAAACAGGAGTGGTTATAATAAAAGCACTGCTCTGAAGCCTCAAAATAAGGACTCCAGTCTGTATGGACCAAAAAGTCTCTAGCATGAGATTCTTTTTAAATTAACAAGCACGATTTTAGATTTTTGCAGAGCGGGATGGTGTATAGTTACAGGCAATGTCTGCTATGTCAGGTAATCCAGTCTGCTCTTTCACATGTTACCCAGTAGCCAGGTTTTAACACAAATGACTTCAATGAGATTGTTCAAATTATACTGTGACTTTTACCTCTCAGGACTCAAAATTCTGTCAAATGATTTCTGACTTCCAGATGTTTACACAATATTTCTTATGAACATTTCTACTATTTTGTCCTTATTACTGATGTGCATACTAATTTTTTGTTGTTGTCTTTTGTGTATATGCCATTTTTAGGGCTTGAACTCAATGTTTAATGGTCTCTATTGTACTTTTTGCTCATGGCTGGTAACACTCTATTCCTTGAGCCACGTCCTCACCTTCTGCTTCCTGCTACATAACTGGAGATAAGTTTTCACATTTTTGTCTGTTTGGACTGGTATTGAACTAAAATATTCAGGTCTTAGCTTCCTGAGTTTCTATGATTCTACACATGAACAGCTAACACCGAACTTTCCTATACTGTTATTTTAATTATGTGTTAGAAGAAAGTGGAAGTATATTTGTGTTAAGTGTGCAATTTTCAAATACAAGTTTGAATCTACTTGATATAATGTAATTGTTATCAATTTTAAGTTAAATCAATGAATATTACACATTCTAAAGATATATAATTGAAAAAATGCATAATTATTTTCTTTAAACAAGGAATAGAACTATGAATTTCTTTCACTTTACAATTCATGTTTTATATAACTTTAATTAGCAGATTTCCATAACTTAAAGTAAATATATTAATTTTATACAAAAAGAAGCAAATTGATTATAGTTAAGAATATATATTTCATAATAACCAGAAGATAAGCTTTTGAGCATTCTCACTATAAAGAAATGTTACATACAGAAATTAACAGATATGATTTAGCTTGATCATTAAACAACATATAAATGAATAGGATTACCACTCCATACTTCATTTCAAATCCAGCCTAGGCAGGAAAGTCCGTGAGATTCTTATCTCCAATGACCGACCAGAAAATTGCCTGTGGCCCAAGTGGTAGAGCACTAGTCTTGAGCTGAAGACCTGACGGACATCGTCCAGGTCAATATTTCAAGCTTCATGATTGACAAAAACTAAAAATAAACACTTACAAATAAACAAATATTTTGGCATAAATGTTAAAATATATGTTATAAAAATGTTTAAATCCTTACTAGATATAATAGTTTATATAAATGTAAAGAATTGTTTTCTGACATTAGTAGTCATTGAATCAATTGTGTAAATCTCACATTTTTCAATCAAATCATACTTGTGTGTTTATATACTTATATGCCATAAGTATAATTAACTGATACATGATAGTCAGTGCCGATTTAGGAATTTCCCTTCGCTTTCTATCATTAATCCTTCTACCTTAAAATAAATATGCCCTCCAACCTTGTCAGAGGTTTCATCTCATTGAAGCAGAAAAGAATAAACCATAATCATTTTTTGGAACAAGTGTAACATTGTACATGCATTTCACTCAGTTTAAGAAACAAAATATTCAAGTCATCTTAACTGTACCCCTTATAACAAAATATCTTCTGAGATTTTCAGTCTCTTAAGAGATGAAAACCTTTAATTATACATCTATTTTTTTCTGCCTAAAATCCTATTCCTTAGTAAGATATTTTGTGTAAACTTGTGTTCCTGATTAGAAGACAGAAAAAAAGGCAATAATGAAAATAGCCAAGGAAATATTTGAAAACTATTATAAAGCAATTGCAGACTCTCCTGTAATCACCAGTTTCAGTGAGAATATATGTTAAAGTATCACATTTTTGTTATCATTTAAAGAGCAATAATTACACTTTAATTAGCAGTGAAGACGGGAACAGAAAACTGAAGACAACTTGACTTTGAACAATCCACAATAAGCAAAAGGCAAGAAAACACCTAAGCCAAAGCAGTAAACATTTGTCTATAAAATAATGGTTAGGGTGAAAAATAAGAAATATAAAAATCCTTTATTAATATTTTACATATCTAGATTAGGACTTCTCGTGTCGAAGAAGAGGAAAGGTGAGAAATATTTCAAGATTGTTTGACTATTCCCCAAGATTATTCTTCTTTATCAGCTATAGCAATGCAAGTAGCCTTGGTTACTCTTAGTATCATACTTTTTTTAAAATTAGAAGCATTATTTGTTGCTATGTTATAAGCTGCAAACACTTGAGTATTCATAAAGAGTCATTTCTTAAGAGAGGAAAGTTGCTGTGTAAATAAACCTAAAATATCAAAGACTTAGCATAGTGGAAACTATTTTCTAGCTGTATCACAATCTGTAGGTTTAGATTTCGTTTCACATTGTTCCAGGGGACCCATTTTTGTTAACTTCTTTTTCACCATCAAGAGATCCTACAACATCCGATAGCATCCTGGGATTGCTGTATCTTTCCTGGATTCTCTAATTTCTGTTGGAAAGTTAGGAAAGATAGAAAATTGACTTACTGTTTCTGTTTTACCTTATTTTTATTACTTTACAAACTGTAAATCAAAGTGACATTAATCATCTTTATAATATTAGAAGACAGATTTCATTTCTATATTCTTACCCTAGCCTTCTACATAACTTTGGTACTTAATGATCCCCAAATGTGAAAATGCAGATAGGGAACTTCTTATTTAAATATTATTTAGAATTTCAAGACGTCATTAATGCAAGACCCTTAGTAGTATATAGATCATACATGTGTACAAATCTGGTGGCAAGTTTTTCTTATTCTCGGAAACTAGGACATGGGGTATACTTGTAGTTGCATCAGGAAAAGTCTGTAGTTGATTTTGCTTACTAAACCAAATCTGCTGTAAAATATTTCTACAAGTTAATTGGCTTGAATAATTCATATTTTCATTTTACAGTTCTAAAGGACAGAAATCTAAAAGAAGTCTCACTAGATTAAAATTGAGCCAACTAGAGAGCTAAAATATTTTTCAGATGATTCTAGTGGAAAAGGCATTTACTTCCTGTTCCGCTTTCCAGAAACTTCAGAATCTGGATTGTTGTCTTTTCCTTTATCTTCTAATGTAGCATCTGTACATCTTACTGATGGTTCTTAACTAAAGATGTCCCTCTCTAACTACAGCTGGCACTTTTGAGTATTCTTTCCCCATCTGATAGTTATTCAAATTTATATTCCTTAGGTAATGAAAAGTGATTATTTTACAAACTTTATAAAATGTAAATCTACATTTGATGGATTAGATATTTCGGGACTATAGATATTTTGGGAAGGTATTTTACTGCCTACCACAATGAGTGTGTAAGCATTCTTTCGACTATAACCTGTTATCCTATCATTAATTTTGAACAACATATTTCTTCAAAGAAATATAACTAGAAAAAATTTAGTTCCTGAAAGCATTTAATCCTGATTAAAACATTGCCATGTACTAGAAATCTTAAATATCAGAGAATAGCTCCGGAAGCAGTTTTGGCAGTATCACTTTTTGTATATTCTGCTTACAATCTTCTCTTTTCAAGAGCATTTGATTGTTATTATTTTGGAATTATGGTTAATAGTTATTTGACTGCTATTTTTAAAGAATGCACCACCAATCCTCGTTCTCTTCTTCTAACTTTTTTGTGTCTAATCTATTTCTGAAAGAAACACAGCTATTTGAATTACATGAATTGCTTATTGAAGTGTGTAGAGGAAAAGAAGAAAAAAGATGTTCCTGTGTGTATGTCATGTTGAAAATGTAACTAAAAGCTATTTATCTTAACATCATACATTTTTTCATTTTGTTTAGATTCAGATAAAATTTAGCCTATCTACTCACACGATGTTAATGCAGTAATTTCATGCCTCCCAAAAGCAAACAACAAATACTACATGTTTTAAATTTTTTAATTTTTAAAATTGTTATTTATTTTAAAACACTATAATTTAAAAAAAAATTAGCAAAAGTCAATGGTATTAAACATTTAGAGTTGTGTTCAGACTCTATTGTTGAAGCCAGAAAGGGAAAAAATATATCATGTTTTTCTTCTTCTTTGAGTCACTCTGATTTACTTCATCTATTTCTGAAAGAATAAAATTCTGGCTTTGAAGCCTTTTGCTTGATATCCACAATGTCTCATTCTTCCTTTATTAATAGGAGAATTTGGAGAAAGGATGAGAATTCTCACTAGACAAAAGAGAAGAGTAAAAGAGATGTGAGAAATCTAGATATTTTGTTCTTCCTCATCTCAATCACAAGATATGGATAATGGTTGTGGATATTAGATATAGTGCTCTAGAGTGATTAAACACATTTATAGAAAAAGTTAACCCCACAAGTAATCACATGGAGAATGCTAATTTATTAAAAAATGTAATAGCATCAAACAAGAAATGTTATCTATTTGTTTATTACTTGTTCAGTATTTCTTAAATTCTGATATACTGTAGTCAACTATCATAAAGGTATACAAGAATAGTAAGAAACTAATAACTTAATATCATATTCTAATATTAGCTTAATTCTTGCTGTGTTTGAGTTTTGTCTTAATTTCACATGCTATATTCTTCCAGTATATAAGTTGAAAGAAGATTCCCTCTGAAAATATGGTATTTTTATAGCTAAGGGAAAAGAAGTTAGCTCTTAGACACAGACAAGGAAATAGAAATCTTCCCCTAGAAATAACGTTTCACCGCTTCTGGTTCATTTTTGTAAGCTGAAGTAAGTCAAATGACCCATCTTGACATTGCAGAGTAGAGGTAAATCTCACCTACAGGAAGCTGATGCAGGACAGACTAATATGCCAAGATATGCAACATGAGACGAAGAGGAAAAAGAAGATAACTACAATACAATCAGTCATACATGCCATCACCTGTCTCTGCAGGAAGGAAGCTATTATGTACCTTTGTTTCTAAAACTACTGAGATCTTGAAATCATGTCTTATTCTTGTATATTACTGGAATTCGAGAGCATCTTGATGTTGAGACAGCATAAAATCTCAAAGAAAGCTGGAGTAATCATTTCAATACTGCATTTTGTTCTGCTAGGACATGAAACCATTTTATAGACAATACTTTATAGTAGTAACTTTTTTTTTCCAGAACTGGATTTTGTTAATATATATGACTATCCACCAGAATAAATGTCTTCGTTTATCTGCATCTTGTGCAGACAGCATAGTCAAGTAGATGTGGGAGTTCATCAGTAGCACTTTTTAAATATGCAAAAAATGTGGACTGGGAGCCAATATACGTATTATTCCAACATTACCTTCCACATCCTCTTTCTTCCTTCCTAGGAAACACACCCAATCAATAAAAAGACTTAGATTTTTGGCTCTTGAACTTGAAAGTGTAAGCAGAATGTTATGGATGTCAGAGATGAATATTAATGGTTTTTTACATAATAATGTAAAATATTATGTAACAATGTAAAATAATAATGTCACATGCAATAGCCCTATGAGTCCTGAAGGTCTTAATACTGTAATTCTCTAGTGATGTGATAGGAATGTCAGCCTAACTGGTCTTACTATTGCTTTCCACTTCCTTTTCTACCACTTAGCTAAATTATAATACATAGTAATGTAATGAAAAATTAATGTCATCTTAAGAAAGTCATTTAGGGCTCTGGTAATGTGGCTTGATGGTACAGTGATTGCTTATCATGCATGAAACCCTGGGTTCAATTGCTCAGTACCACGTAAGCAGAAAAAGAAGTGGTGCTATGCCTCAAGTGGTAGAGTGCTAGCCTCAAGCAAAAAAAAAGAAAAAAGAAAAATCTCAGGAAGAGTTCCCTGGCCCTGAGTTCAAGCCCCAGGAGTGGCAAAAAATTCATTTAGCTAATAAATGTCAAATAAAGAACCTATGTGAGGAATATAAAATTGCTCCTTCCAACTATGACCTAACAATAGTTCTTAATTCATGTACTTTTCCTATATTAGAAACAGTGTTGAGAAAAATAAACAAAACGTTTTGTTAGGTAGGTCACAGAAATTAATGTCAAGAATGTGCTTAGATATCAGGTGAGGATTAATCTAAGTGAGATTTGGAAATATTTTTGGTCAGTTTTGGCACCAAAAAGGCACCAGCTAATTAATAGTTGTGATAGAAGTGAAGGAATAAATCCAGATGGAAGAAATAAATTATAATAATAAATAAATTATACCAGAAAATGTTCTAGGGAACCATATTTGGTTACTAAAGAACTAGTTATCAAAGAAGCTTATTCCTCATTGCCTTTAGCATTCTAAATCACTTAGGCTAGTCCTTAATCTCTGTAAGATAAGTTTCATCTCATTCTGTGTTGTTCTTTCATATCTGGTCTTCTTTGCTTTCTAAAAATCTCAGTCTTTCACTATTTCTCTACTAACAATTATTTATATTAAGTCCACCGATGCAGACCTCAGAAGATGCTAAAATAAGAGTCCAATAGCTCATGAGCCATTAATGTAACAACATGGAAAAGGATGACATATTTATTGCTACCTCAAATTTTCTGAAATGCTGCAATGTCATCATTTGATTCAAATTTCCATTATTTGTCTACAGTGTCATTAAGTGCACATAAATGCAAATATGAGTTGGGTGCTGGTGGCTAACGCCTGTCATCCTAGCTACTCAGGAGGTTGAGACCAGAGGACTGTGGTGCAAAGCTAGCCTGGTCAGGAAAGTACATGAAACACTGATCTTCAATTAGCTACCAGAAACCCGGAAGTGGTGCTGTAACTAAAGTGGCAGAGCATCCAACTTAATCTGAAGAGCTGAGGGACAGTGCTCAGGATCAGAGTCCAATCGCCAGGACCAACAAAAATGTGAAATATACTTTAAGTTTCACCAAAAGGAACAACAAAGTCAATAGTAATCTTCCCAAGCAGAAAAATTTTTCCAATATGACTCAGTGCACCTACGTTTGCTGAGTTATTTAAGTTATGGCTTCTTTGCTGCACATATTCTCTTTTTTAAAAATTGTCAATATTACCTTTATAATAAACTTCATCTCATATTTCTTGGTTCAAAAGAGAAGTCCATACAGTTGATGTGACTTGACTTTCTTATTGTCTTAGTTCAAAGACAACTCAGGAAGGAGAGTCTTTCAAACTCTTATCTGTAATTAAACACCAAAAAAGCCAGAAGTGGAGTTTTAGCTCAAGCAGTAGAGTACCACTTTGGGGGCAGGTGGGCAAGAAAGACAACTGTTCAGTGACAGGCTCCAGCCTCTGAGTTCAAGCCCCAGAAGCAGAACAAACTAAACAAACAAACAAGCAAACAAAAAAAACCCACATATTTCTTTGTGCCCATCCTTAAAGCACTGCTTTGAAAAGAGGCTCCTTTTGCTGATCATACTCACTGGATCCTGCTTTTTGGAATCCTTATTGATATGGCGAACTCAGCACCAGAATAAAGGAATGGATATGTGACTTCTGCATCAAGACAATCATCTCAGGAGTTAAATATCCATGCATAAGACATTTTAAATCATCCATGTCTTTGTTTCTTTGTAGTAGTACATTGTAAAACAATGTTATTTCCTTTTTTTTCTATGCTTGCCTTCAAATGTCATATTGTTTCCTTTTGTAATACTCTCAACTAGAAGTTTACAGAAAAGATTTATGACTAAAGTGCACACTCGAAAAAGTTAGGGACAGAGTTTCCTTCAAGCCTTGGTTTATTTTCTTGTACAGTAAAAACGAGAGCACAAATTAACTTGAACTTTGTCATTTTTCTATGTTTAGTTTCTCTCCTGGATTGTTTCTACTTCCTGTAAAGGTTCCTTCCACTTACTTCCAGTCACAATCTACGGTATTGCTCCAGGCAAAATGAATGATTTCTGGCTTCATTGAAATAACACAAAGACATCTTTGGACACAAGGTAACACGTGTTTCAGAGACAACTTAGTAATGAGAAAATATGAAATTTACATGGCTTATAAAACATTATCCACGTACATAAGGCCGTATAAGACAATGTGAACTGAAATGAATCCCCAAATACGGACACAACTTGTTTTTGCTTTATTAGTATTGTTTCTAATGTATCTATCATGTATTATGTGATTTTTTTGTTTCTCTTCTATTTTCTTCCTCCATGGTATAACCCGTTTCCACTGTATTTGAGGTCGGTGAGCTGCAACTTGCATATACATTTTTCTAATGTGGGGAGGGGAAGGGAAATAAAATGCTGAAAGAAGTATAGAATATGACCCATTGTTACAATGAGATGAAGAGGACTCTATGTTGAAAATGAACTTACAAGTTGGGGATGGGAGGGGAGAGTTGGGGCGGTGGGGAGAAAAGGGATGGCAGGGGAAAAACAAAAGAGGAGGTAACAATGTTCGTTAGATAATGTACTCATTAACTTACTTATGTGACTCTAACACCTCTGTCCACCATTTTCACAATAACATAAAAAAACATTATCCTGGAGTACATTAAGTTCAAATTTTCTAAGTGCTCTGTAAATTAAGACCAATTTTAAGTGAGAAGAAGGTTCTCAGAAACATTTTTTGTCAGTGTTTGTGTTGTGCATTATTAACCAAGTGGACATAACTTAACAGAAGGAGAAACAACAGGAATAAGAGAAAGAGAAGTTCCGTGTTTAAGTATAATGGTTCAATACACTATAGAAGACCCTGCAAATAAGACAACTTTGAAACAATAAAGCCAAGGCCAGTATGTAGACCTATGGGAGTAATATAGAAAAAGCATTACTCCTAAGTAGAACATGAAGAATGAGGCCACTCTCTTTCTTCTACTAGCTCTAAATAATGGTAGCTAATCATGCAAATTTGTAAACAGTAGAATGGAAGAATAATTCTAGTTCCAAGCCAGTCAGATATAAGACCATGGTCTTAACTGATGAAAAAAAAAAGGCCATGTTGAGAGAACAGAAATTATACTAGCAATGAACAGGTGGCCAAGATCACATTTCCTTTTCTTTTTCTTTTTCTTTTTTTGATGGTAGTGGGGCCTGAATTCTGGGCCTCGGCACTGTCCCTCTACTCTTCAGCTCAAAGTTTGTGCTCTACCTCTTGAGCCACAGCACCACTTCCAGATTTCTGGTGGGTAATTAGAGATAAGTGCCTCAGAAACTGTCCTACTCATGCTGGATTTGAACTGCAATCCTCATATCTCAGCCTCCTGATTAGCTAGGATTACAGGTGTGAGCCACTGGCACCCTGCTTACGATCACATTTCAAAGAGTGTACACTCAGCATATGTAATGTGTATGTTCATCTATCTTTATATGAACTCGAGTCAAAAATCTGGGCCAAAGCTACAAAAACATTTGTAGTTCAAAAGTTGATACTCCTGGCAAAATAAAACCTAAGAATGTAAAAGAGTCTGGGAAGTTCAGTTTGCATCCAGCCCAGGCAGAAAAATCTTGAGACACAATCTATAATTAACCAGCAAAAAGATGCATTGGAAGAATGGCTCAAGTGGTGGAATACTAGTTATGAGCAAGATTGCTGAATAAGAGCTTGAGGTTTTTGCATACATATATACATACAAACACACACACACACACAGAGGCACTTATGTATTCAAACACACATATGAAAAAATTCTCAGCCTGTGTAGAAATGTTAGAAAATAATAGAAAATATGTCCTATAAGACTACAATTAAGGGATAATTTTTAATATTAGAAAGTACTCAAGTGAAATTTCCCCCCAAAAGATTGAGAATATTACATAGGTGGGAACAGAGATAGTAATAAATTCAAGGCATCATTAATAAAGGGATCAGATCCAGGGATGAATAAATCAGAGACCCCTTCAGTGCATCTGAAAATGTTCATATCCTGTGTCAAATGTTAGAACATCTTTGAAAATAGTACATGAACAATCTGAGCCATCAGTCTAGTGGAAAATATTAATGGAGAAGTTCAGAATTGCTTGTCTGTATCTAGATTAAATAAACCAACAAACTATTGTAGGACAATGTGATACAAACCAGGAATTCTAGCACTCACACTAAGACATGTGATTAGAAAGTGCAGTTACATAGTGATTCATTCACTGGCTAGGTAGTATAATTTTGTCTCAATAAAACAAACCAAGAAAGGAATAAAAAATAAACAAGAAAGGAATACACAGTTGGAAGTTTGGGCTAATTTTGTCATTATGTTTTGAGAAGTCAAGTTTCCTACTGAAATGCAACTCATATATAATCCTCAGTTGTGTTCTAAATGTTCTCTTCAAAACAGAAGATTACTAGATGCACAAGACCTCATGATTTCCAATCAAAAATTTGAAAAATATGCATCATTCTGTTAGAGTCCAAGGAAATGATGAAGGATTACAAAAGCTTAAGCCTAGAAAAATAAGAAAGTTCATTTTATGTAGGAGTTTGTAGACCTGGCTAAATTAGAATTTAGATTTAAAATAAATATTATTCTTTGTATTTTAATATTCTATAGGTTACTACAAAATTCGTTTTAAGCAGAAAATTTAATTTACAAATTCACAATTGAATCTGCCATTCTATTTGCCTAAAATATTCTTTCAAGTGAGGTAAAATTAGAACGTAGTTAATAGTTAATTCCAACAGTTCATGGTAATGTGACTAATCTAGACAAAGTTGCCAACAAATTGATGCTATTAATTTATAAATTTAGATGAAGAGCAATTTTTTTGAGATTCTGGTGTAACTTGGTATGAAGAGAGTAAATGTGTGACATCGTTTTTCTTCTACCTATACATAACACAGGAAGAAATTTCCTTAATTATATACCTCTTCATACAATGAGAAAAATGCTAGGCTTAGGGTTTGTTTTCATTTTGTTTTTCTTGTTTGGTTTGTCCCAGGGCTTAACTTGTAGGCCTGGCCACTGTCCCTGAGCCTGTTTTTGCTCAAGGCTGTTACTTTACTACTTGAACCTCAGTGCCACTTGCGTCAGGCTTTTCCTGAGCAGTTTATTGGAGATAAGAATTTAAGGAACCTTTCTGCCTAGGTGGGCTTTGAACCATAATCTTCAGATCATAATATGCAGACATTCAGATCTCCTGAATATCTATTATAGATAAAATATATAACTATAAATATTATTTGCAAGTGTTCTGATCTCAAGAATAACACTGGGTGGAAAATGATGCAGCAAAGTTTACTGTAGTGTTCTTTCCACAATACGAAGGGCATCACATTAGCAGAAGTGTAGTATTTTTATTACAAAAGTTATACACTTGTCATGACGAGAATTTAAGAAATTTTAAGGTGCACCATTCACGTTGGAAATTGTTGGGCTAGGATGACTTTATGGCATAAAAACTTGGAATTGATGGTCATAGAAATAATAGCTAACATTGATGAACAAATATTTACTCTTGAGGAATTATTATAAATACTTCATAATTTTACCTTGTACCAGACTGTGGCTATTTTTTCTGTTGAATTTAAATATGTAATGCCCCATTGAAAACTGCACCTATTTCAGAATTAAATAAAATGCAAACAGGTACTGTTTTGAATGTCTCTAGTATGGCATGTTCAGAATTTGAAAATGAGTAGTTAGTAGTCATAGGAATGTTGAAGAACACATATACTCTGTCCTCTTAACAATTATTCCGTTTAAAAGTTAGGAGTTTCAACAGAATTGAACTATTTTTGTTTTAGTATAAGACAATACTAAAATATTTTTTTCAAAATAATCGCAAGTATATTCTGAAAATATTGTATAATTTGATAATATTCAAGTTGATTACCCTCTGATAAAGAAAGGGGTAATTAATTCAAATTAGCAGCCAAAGTGTTCATTTTTTAAAAAGTTTATACACATAGTATAATATTTATTATACCAATACAGTGAAATTATATTTTATGTAGCTCATTTTTAATTTAATTTTATTGTCAAGGTGATATGTAGAAGGTGTTGCAGTTATTGTAAGGTAATAAATACATAACGTTGAACTTTGTACCCGCTCCCTCATTTTTCTCACAGTTTTCCTTCACTCCAATACCCCTCACAAGTTGTAATGTAATTTACCAACATGTTGTCTTGTGAGTATTGCTATTGCTTTGGTTTGCCCTTTGTTCTTTGTCTCGCCATTTCGTTGTTCCTCTTCCCTTACCAAATTAAGATAAATGTATATAAAATACACAAGATACTGAAATCAAATATAACAGGGGATAAACCAAAGGGAAAACACAAAAGAAAAAAGAAATCACATAGTACATTAAAAACAACAACCACAAAGTAAAACTCTGTTTCCATATACAGAAGTTCATTTTGCTCATCATCATCTTATATGGTCATACATACATAGTTATTGAGCAATTCTGCTCAACTGCTAGTAATATCCTATACATTTCCTACTTATTACAAATGAGGAAACCATGGAATCCCTTTCTTGTGTCTTGTTTATTTTACTTAGTTTGATTTTTCTAAGACTTTTCAGTTCCATGTGAATTGGAAGCATAAAATTTCACTGTGCATATATAAACCGCATTTTGTCAATTCGTTCATCTACTGAGTGGCATATTGGTTTAAAACATGACTGCTTGTAATTATCACTTAGTGTCATTCAAAAATGAGAGATGCCACTTCCCCAGACATTCTAAAAGCATGATTTCTAAGTAAGATAGGATGTTACGGTGGTACGAGTGTTGAGATATCTGGATGAATCTAATGTATATCTCACCCTGAATTAGGCAGGAAGATATCCAATATCATAGAGGATAAAAATGGTAGTGACATAAATATTTCCCTTGAGAAAGATATAGGAGGCTGCCAGAAGTATGAAGTAGTTCTGATAATTTTGAAGAATTTAGAAATGAAAGGTCAAGTATGTCTCTTTAAATAATAATTATGTAAGTGGTAGGGCAAAAGAAGAGGAAGAGAAAATAATAACTGACAGCAAATCATTTTCCTGATAGACTATAAAAAGACATATTCTATAACTTTCAAGTTAAAGAGAGACCAATAGAATACATCCCACTTAATTTAGGTACATGCAAACTATTTACTTGGCTTTTACCTACTTTAATGCTCCAAAATAAATGAAGATTTATAAGAAAAGTTATGTGATTGCCATTGCTTCAAACTGAACACTAACTGAAATGAGCCCTCTTTTTCTCACTTCGCTCTTGAAAAATAGTCCCTTAGTTCATGATGTTGTGGTTTATTGGAGTCACAGTTAGGGGCTTCTACTTAGACAATTATCCCAGAATAGTTTAAAGCAGTTTTTCTCCCAAGATATCCAAGTACATTGTCTGAAGCTGTACTTTGAACACACCCTCACACCTGAGCGCATAATTTGAAATTATATTGCAGCATTTCTTGGCACATTCTACTTTGTGCTTTTGTCTTCTTTGCACTTTCCTTTTGAGTTCATAGTTGATCTACTTCAATTTTATCTGGAAAAACTGCTAAGAAAATTGTTCAATGACCACTTCTTCTTTGCGCACACCCAGTCTATGTATGAAGGTACATTGTCCATGTTAAGCAATAGGGTAGTACTCACTCTCTGAGGAGAAAAGTTCCACGATATTACCCTATGCCCACATGAGAGTGTGTAGAATTTAAAGCATTTTGAGACAAACAATGATATTAGAATTGAAAGGCTCCTTAGGGCCATTTCCTTGGAGCTCGTTAGTTTTCCCAGGAGAAATATAAATATCAACAAAATTTGGAGCTAATTTGTAAGTATCTGAATTAACACTAGATCCCAGATGTTGTGGTAATACAAGTCACCATTGTATTATTGTTACATCAGAATTCTTCACTACTTGACAATATGTATGAGAAAATGAAAGAAAGGCATTAAAGCACAATATATTATTTTTTTAGTCATTTAACACTAGTGGTCAGGGTAATGTCTGAACTCGTCCATTCAATAAAAGCTTGAAGTATATAAGAGCCCTTCCCACATATAAGAATTTGTGGCAGGTTGATTGACAGGGTTATTTCAGCATGGAGATATCCCTAATAAGAACTAGACTTAAAAAGAGTATATGGCAGTTAGGATGTGTCAATGACTATTGAGGCATTTTCTTTTCTTTTTTTTTTTATTGTGAAAATACTGTGCAGAGGGGTTACAATTACATGGGCAAGGTAATGAATACATTTCTTATAAAGCATTGTAGCATCCTCCTTTGTTTCCCCTTCCCATCCCTTCCCATCCTCCCCCATCCCTCCACCCAATGCTCCCCGACCCCACCAAAGATGTAAAGTTCATTTTCGACATAATGGCTTGTACTTCTCAGTGTTGCAATGGGTCCACCTGTATCCCTATTTAAACGATTTGTTTTTCCTCTTCCCCTCCACAAATTATACCGACATCAAATATAGTGAAAGCACGAGTTATACTGTTGGGGAGGGACATACAAAGCAACAAAGAAATAATCGATGCATTTATAAGGCATTTTCTATTCTAAAGAAGAATCAATTCGAGGAGTCTTCAATCCATCCATAAAGCTGTATGTTCAAGCTAATACTTGGTGTTACTTGTCCTACATTTATAATGAGTAGGCGTTAAGGTACCCAAATATAGCTAAAGGTATTTCAATAAAATCCAAAACTGATATAGATACATGGGTCACTCATTGGAACTGTAGGATAAATTAGGCTTGTCTGTGCTGTAGTTCGATCTATAATCTCCTGGCTAAACAAATCTTCAAAAATATTCACAGAATACCTCTAAGTAAAGTTCATGATAGTTATATCTGTATAGTTCTTCTAAGGTTGGGATAAAAGCATTTGGTCCCAACAATTAAAATCAACAGGATCTGTTGAATTTATGGATCCAGAATTTTATGACTTCATATTGATATCTCAAAATTTTATCAGTATGACTTTCTCCAAAACACTGTTCTTATTGGACTTGTCTATGTCCTTTTAGTTTTCAAATCTAGATAATATATTTCCTACAATATTTTCCTGAAAATTCTTTCCTTTCTTTACTTCTGTAAATCTGTGTTTATTACATTTTTGTTTCCTTATTTATCTCTTTCTTCCAATCTTGTCCACACTTTTGTTCACATTACTCACACTTGTGTCAGAACTTTCCTTTTCCTCTTCCCTTTAATAATGCCTCCAATTTTATTATTCTTTTTCACATTAATGGTCGTGGATATTTTGATGATGTCTAAACAGACCTATCTTTGTATGTGTTTAACATAAATTTTAGAACTATCAGAGAATTTTTACCTCTAAATACATCTTTTCCACCTGTAATCCTTATCATAGGAATATCACTAACACAGTTTCCAGCCAGAGAGGTGGAAGTATTTCAGATTTCTTCTTATCCTTCTACTCCTGCCCATTAGATAAGATGAATGATCAAGATTTTCTCAGTTTCTGTCACTAATATGATTTCTATTTACCCCTTTTTTGCCCCTGACACCAGCCTGTTTCAAATACTCATCACTGGTCACCTAGTCCTCAAACAACCATTTACAATGTATGCTTTTTCCCCATAGTCTTTTCATATTGGTCCTCTCCATCACCAAATTATTCTCCTTGTCAGCACACGGAGTGAAGTGCTCAGACACAAATTATAGTATCGTTATTTACTCACTCTATTGACTGTTGGCCTTACATTTCTCATCTGTAAATGCATGTAACTTACCAGAAATATTGAAGAATATATTTGTTGAATTCTAGACCAGGAAAAAGGAAAAGTGAAGAGTCCTCACGTTTTTCAACTTAGCTTGCAAATAAGGAAAGAGTTAATTTCAGTTTGTTGGTAAAAAGTCACAAATTTTTTCATGCAGAGATAAAAATAAATATTACATCCTGGCCCTAAAGCCTGTGTCCCTTTAAGACAACTACACGTATGTAAGTGGTATTATGTAAATTGTGTCATGTGTTCACAGATGTGTTGAAGAACATAGTCTTCATATATCATTGGAAAACATTGGTTATTGAATAGTGTCTATATGAGAATGTTATTTGAACTAATCACCATAAGTTGAAAACTATATCTTAGTCCATCAAAATGTGGAAATAAATGATTTTATTTATTAAAAAACAATACCAACAAGCCAGGCGCTGCTGGCTCACACTGAAGTGTACAGTTTTCAGATGCCCCCTCTCAGACCACCAGGGTCCATGATCAATGCAAACAGCAAACAGTCATCTATTGCAAGCTTGAGCTTGGTCTTCCGTGCACTCAGTAACCGGTGATGTTAAGAGGCCCCGAGCTCAAAATTAGCACAGATTTATAGTTTCAAAAAAACAAGTGTAAGGGGTTTCTACACAAGCAAGTTCACAAGTTCAGGGGGTTTCCACACAAGCAAGTTCACAAATTCAGGGGTTTTAAGTCCTCCCTGATCACACGTCTCTTTTTTTTTTTTTTTTTTTCTGTTGGAACACCTGCGCAACTCTTCTCTTCCTTAAGGGTGGACAGGGTTGGTGGGAACCAGTGGTTTCTCTGAGAACCACTTTTTTCTTTGGCAGCACAGCTCTCTTTGGGGGTTACTCTGAAGGCAGCACAGCTCAGGGGGATTAATCTTAAAATGGAGTTAGCTCTTCACACACCTGTAATCCTAGCTACTTAGGAGGCTGAGATCTGAGGATCGAGGTTCAAAGCCAGGCTGGCCAGGAAAGACTGTGACAATCCTATCTACAATAAGCCACCAGAAAATCGGAAGTGGCACTGTAGCTCAAGTGGTCGAGAGCTCCCTTTCAGCTGAAGGGCTTAGGGAGAGCACCTAGGCCCTGAGCTCAAGCGACTGAAAAAAACCCCAAAAAACACCAATAAAAAATACCACCAAGAAAAGTGAATATACATTAGAGAGACTGCAGGAATAACATTAGGGTTTTTACTGTCTCTACCTGTTTATGTGATTGTATTTCTTGATATTGAATCTCTCCTCTTGTTATTCTTATTGTATGTAATCCAACGCCATTTATTACTATGAATTCAATGTGGGAATGTAGCTTCAAAGATGTTTGAAGTTTTTTTCCTTTCAATCACAACATTGTCATTATCATGATACACTCTGGTCATCATCATCTTCATCAAAATTATTATTAGCATCATATGTGCTAATTATTGAAAGTCTGTTTTGTATCTATGATTTTGTTATTATTTGTCTTTTTATTAATAATTTTAATGTTACCACGGTGCATACATCCATATTAAAATTTTGAATAAAGAAAAATATCTAAACTATATCAGATAGCTTGACTACGTGCTTATAACAAATTATGCATGAAAGAAAAAACCTTAAAATACATATCTAAGGGTTCATTTTCCTGCCATCATATTATCTGACCTTTTCCGCTTGACTCATACACATACTAGATATTGCAAATAAGGAAACCATGGGGCCTATGTTTCTTTGTGCATGGCTTACTTCAAAGTACAAGTTGTCATGTCCAAAACGAGCTTTACAACGTTGGTGCCCAGGGGGGGAGTAAGGGGGGTAAGGAGAAGGATTGGGATTGGGGGGGAGGGGGGAGGCTGGGAAGGGATGTGAAGGGTAAAGAAAGGAGGAGGCTACAATGATTGGTAAGAAATGTACGCATTATCCTGTACATGTAATTGTAACCCCTCTGTACAGTATGTTCACAAAGAAAAAAAAACTTATTAAAAAAAAACAAATTATGGAATGGATGTTTGAAGCATTGCAAATTCCTCACCAATTTGAATTAACTTTCTCTCTCCCTGTCACTACACAGAAATATTTAAGAGTTTGAACAGAATTTTTTCAAGTGATATACTGTAAATGTAACTACAATATCATATGCATATCTAAAATTTCCTTGAAAGTAATAAATTCTACTTTCTATTTAAATATTCATTATTTTATTCTAGTAAACTTTTAGATAAATAGACTATATATCTTTCAAATGAAAAAGGTCAAAAATAGTAGCATAAAATTCTGTCCTCTCTCTCTCTCTCTCTATATATATATATATGTATTTGATATATATATATATATATATATATATATATATATGATGTATAGAAAGATGCATTTTTAGGGATTATTTGTCATGAGAAATATATACATATATCTATCTAAATTTATGTGTAGAATGATATACATTGTAGTAAAACAAACATCTTAGAACATAATTACAATTTTTTAAAATTCATCAAACCAAGTGTCAGTAACTCATACTTATAATTCGAGCTATTCTGGGTGCTGGTATCTTAGAATTGTGTTCGAAACTAACCCAGACAGAAAAGTACTTGTTAGATTCTTATCTCCAATTAATCACTAAAAACAGGAATAAGCTCTGTGCCTCAAGTTGTAGAGTGCATTCCCTGAGCATAAAAACTCATAGGGACAACGCCCAGGCCTTGAAAACAATATCCACAACAACAAAATATATCACATTAATTTCACAAAAGCATCTTTTAACTGCTGTGAAAATTTCTTAGAAACATGAATACATGCCCTTGGAAAATGTTAAGTAAAATGTATAGAATATTTACATCTATGCTGAAGACATAGATAAAGATTAAGTTATTTAGGTAATGATTAGGAATTAAGAATAATGATAGGTAAGTAAAATATTGAGACTGGTTTTTTATTCTATTTTATGATAGTATTAAAATGATATTTGTAGTGATTATATAAAATTACTCTTGCTTGGTATTTGAATTATAATAAGTGATAAACATTTTTAAATGATATCCAAAGCAAAGGAGTATCAATTCTTTTGTAATTTCAAAACAATTAAGAAAATTATTGCAACGCTGCTTCACTCTAAGACTATATTTGTTTTCTTGTTCTAGTTTTTATATGTTCGTAGAAATTCCAAAAATTCAATGGATTTTGGCATTCAGGAACAGCTTCATAGATACTAATATTGGAGTCCCTTAAGTGGAATTCTTTTATTTCATTTGTTATTTTCACAAATAAATCAAGATGATTGTGTATTTTGTTTCTTTTCACTGCTTTTGGCTTTTGAGAATACATTTTTTTACCTAGCAAAGTAGAGAAAAGCAACTGTATTGGCTTTCATAAAATGCAGATGCATAGAATTGTGTCTTCTGTCATTTGCTAAAAGTTTTTTCCAGAAAAAGTTGCAGCAATGAGAAGTACAAGTTGTCATGTCCAAAGCGGGGGGGGGGGGGGGGGAGAAGGATTGGGACTGGGGGGGAGGGGAAAGCTGGGAAAGGATGTGAAGGGTAAACAAAGGAGGAGGCTGCAATGCTTGGTAAGATATATACGCATTATCCTGCCCATGTAATTGTAACCAATCTGTACAGTATGTTCACAAATAAAATAAAATAAAATAAAATAAAAAAGAAGAAGTTATCAATTACTTATAAGTGATGCATAATTCCTAGGTATTCCAGTTATCAAATAGACTATTTGATTGAGTTCTCTTTATAAACTCAAAATAACATACAAAAAAACCCTCAAAATAAACAGAAATCACATCTTTGTTTTAAACGCTGTTGTCTACAGAGTTTTTAGCCAACACCAAAAACATCTCTTTAGGTATTCTGCATTTTGTGTGATGAATTTTTAACAATTTTTTTTCTGACATGTAATTCACTTGCAATATATAACCTCCTTTTATTGTAGACATTTTAGTTTTGGAAGTGAATTGTACTTTCATAGGTTTTCAAAGCATAATTTTCACAAACTTGCATTTCTTCAAATAGAAATCTATAAATTTATAGAACAGACATTTAAATAGATATAAAATTCTGTTATAGGAATTTATCCAGCATACATCCTCTACAGTGTGTCTTTTCAAAATTTGATTTGGGGGATTTTTTCCAGGGTATCATACATACTATTCAAGTGCCCTGTCAATGAACTACAATTCCCTGTCCAAACACTTTTTTTACTTCTCTTTAATACATTCATAGAAGTGTAATGAATGGATCCTATACAATTCTTTTTGAAGTCTAAGACTTGAAAACTTGCTTGCTAAAATGATTGTATTATTCAAATCGATCATTATGAGGAATTTATCAATTTCTCCACAAATGCATTACTATATTTTGTGTCATCTTCTTATATTAGGGTCCTACTAGTGAGTTTTCTTTTTCTTTTTTCTTAGATACTAAAGAGGAACTTATATCATATGCTCCTATTATTGACTATTAATTTACAAATGTTCTTTAAAAAATATCCTATTCAGGAAAAAAATTATATAGAATTAGAAGATATAAAAATACTTAACATTCAGAATCATTGTAGAATTCACCTTGTAGCATTAACAAATATATTCCCTCTATCTGTTTGATATGCTTTCACTTCGGTTATAGTGTCCTTTGAAATATGAAAGGCTATCACTTGATATAATCCAATATATTCTTGCTTTTCTTTAGCCACTAGTGGTTTCCATTTAGACACCTTTACTGATACAATGTCATGAATTTTTACGTTTATGTCTTATAGGTTTTTACATCTCACATTTAGATTGATAATCATTTTTATCTTAAATTTTTGTATAAGGATTGAGGTAGGTCACACCTGTAAACCTAGCTACTCAGGAGTCTAAGATCTGAGGATAACGATTTAAAGCCAGCCGGGGAAGGAAATTCCATGAGACTCTTATCTCTAATAAACCACTAAAAAGCCAGTAGTGGTGCGGTGGCTCAAGTGGTATTAAGTCTGTAGTATTAGATGATAGTTTAGGTTCCTCCTAGCAATATGATTTTGTGAAATCCTGCACCAAGCAATATTTTTCTTTCCCTAGAAGAGAAACCTCTGTCAAACAATTAATAATAGCTTTTTCTCCTCCAGGCATGCATCTGTAGTTTTATTTTATTCATATATTTCATGATCTGCCTGTGTATGCCAAAGGCTGCCATGAAAATAAAAACACCCTTCTCAGCACTTAGCATGTGTTTACCATTCATAGATATGAAGGTGTTTAAATGTTACTGAAATTGCTTTGGAATAAATAATGTTCACCCTGACTATCTTGAGAAAGAAGAATTGGTTTCTCAGCACTTTAGGTAAGAACTTGAGGGAAAGAAACAAAAGGAAATGTGAGGAACAACTCAACACAGAGATTCAAATGAAACAAAACAACCCAAGAAAACACTAATTAATTCAGTACTCAAGAACCTGCAGGAAATGAAAGACAAAAACTATGATTTTAAATAATTAGAACAATTGTAACACTTGAGTATTTGAGTGGAGAAAAATCTATGAGAGAGATAGAATGAACCTACGTTCCAATGCTTTCTACTTTAGTGATAATGTTTATTGGTACTTCAGACAAAACAGAGTTACTTTGCAAATGTGCATGGGTGTGCATTTGGGTGATGGAAATACTCTACTTACAAAGGTGTAAATTAAATAGATTTTTGGAGGTAGATTATAGTTCTTGAACTTCTGAATACAATTGGTTTAAAAAGACATAAAGAGCTGGAAGGTGGCTCAGTGGTAGAGTGCTTGCCATGCATGCATGGGGCACTGGGTTCGATTCCTCATCACCACATAAGCAAAAAGAAAAAAGCCGGAAGTGACGCTGTGGCCCAAGTGGAAGAGCTCTAGACTTGAGCTGAAGAGCTGTGGGACAGCGCCCAGGCCCAGAGTTCAGGCCCCACAACCAGACTCCACCCCCTAAAAAAGACATCAATACTACTACGTTGTTTCAAAATTTCTTTTTTTAAGTATTCATTTACTTATTTCTTCATTGTATTTTCCCAGGAAAAGAAAGGTAAGGGAAGAGTCATTATGTGTTTAAAAAAATGATTAGAAAAGGGGAAAGGAAGTACTCGGGTACAGCACAAATCAATCATGAAATAAAACACCGCAGTACTGGTATCATAAAAGCCCAAGGAAGCTTTAGTCTGGGGATCAGAGAAAGGACAGACAGGTACACACTTTTCCAGCCTCCCTCCCCATAAATTCAAGTTCTCTCACAAAGCTTTGGTTTCTAGCAGTAAACACGGCATTACATTCGTCTCCCATTAAACAATCTGTGGCCACTTTGACATAACTTTTCTTGCACCTGTGTACAAGTTCCTGAGTGACTTTAACATACATTCATATTACCTTTCCTGGTCTGCTGACCCCACTTTCTACATGGAAAGCCCAATTGATTTTCTCTAGTATTACAGAACAAGCAAGTTTGGTCACAAATGTCATATTTGATGAGAATTACGTTTAAAAAAACATGGACTCAGGTTGGGAACAAGGTGTGTGTGGGGGGGGGTGGAGAGGTTGGAGCACTAGCATCTTCAGAATTTTGCATAAGTCACATAAAAGTTGAAGAGACATTCCAAGAGTCATCTGTGTATGGACATGTAGGTTTTCTTTTGAGGGAGAAAAGGGTAGAGGATAGGGACTTATTATTATTTTTACCAACGAAGATCTAGTCCAAAATGGGAAATAGGGGAAGTGAGGGAACAAAAGAAAAACTGGTTCAAGATCCTCACTTTAGAAGTTCCCCCAACTTAGCATCAGATCCTTTTGTCTAGTGCAGAACCTTCTGTCAAAGATGCTTTGGCTGTTTTTCTCAACTCTAAAAGAAGTTTGTAAACAATAAAACCCCAAAAGGAACATGGAGAAAAGACCCACATATTATTATTTACACAAACTAGGCCATCTAGCAAATGACCAACTCAGAAACTCAGTAAAGTCCTACAGAGCCTAGACAAATACAATTAACTAGAGGGGGCAGCATTTGTGGGAAGACAAGAAACTAGGATCAGACACACATCATCCAATGCATTCTATTGCATTTGTCCCATTTTAACACATGAGGTAGGTTTGTGGTGATCTCACAGCTTGTAAACGAAACCTCCTTTTTCTCCTTTAGCTAACACAACACTATGAACAATTATGCAGCAGGGCAGGACACGGGCTCCAGAGAGAGGCTTACACTTATGGGTTTCCCTGGAAGCCGAGACTGAGGATTTGGTCCTTGCTTTTTATAGATCCATCCCTGCATGGCTAGTAGAAGGTGGACACAAATTTGTGGTCTTAAAATCCAAACATATCAATTCCCATTCCTTAGAGGAAAAAAAATACATATACAGTTATTTGCACAGTAATCCCAACCTAACCTAGTAAAGGATAGATATAGTATATGGAAAGAAAACAAGTCGCAGAGCCATAGGATTAGACAATCATTACTAACCGTGGCATCCTCTTTGGTCGTCTTCTACCTTGTCTGAACCACCGT
Source organism: Dipodomys merriami (assembly GCF_024711535.1). Lineage (NCBI taxonomy): Eukaryota > Metazoa > Chordata > Mammalia > Rodentia > Heteromyidae > Dipodomys > Dipodomys merriami. The sequence continues at coordinate 58,570 of NW_027202858.1, forward strand.
TTCCTGTTTAGACTAATTTCCATTCTTCCAGCAGAAGGAGAACAAGTCATGGGGCAACCTAATTAAAAACCTAGTCTCCCATGAAACATTTCCAAGTGTTGAGGGGGTTTCAAGAGGACCCTATGGCAAAAAAGCCAGCTCTAATTGGCAAAAATGAAGTCGTTCAATAGGCTATGCACTCCAAATGATTGCTCTCCATGGTGATAAAAACAACAAAGTCTTCCTGCTATGCCGACCTGGAGCTGTTGGCCATTTATCTCTGAGATTGCTCATGTACCTGAGAACACAGTGCAGGAATGAGGGCCTTAAGATTAAAATATATAAAAATACAAAACCAGAATATTTATAATAAGAAAAAAAAGTTAAAATGCACAAGATACGTCATTCACACAGATATTGCAGGTTTGGCATCCTGGAGAAAGCAGGGACCCAAGGTGCAGTAATCCAAGGGAACAAATAAATTACAATCACATTGGCCCAGAAATGGGGGCGGGAGCAGGGAGAAGCTCAGAGCAGCAGGTTTGCAGCCATTCCCTAGTCACCCATGTTGCCTGTCATCACAACCCAATGCCTGGACCAGCTCTCCCAGCACTACAGCTCAAGATAGGGTGATGAGGAAACAAGATGTGGAGGGGAGGAGGTGGTGGAGAGACAAAAAAACAAAACAAAACAAAACAACCCTGCCTTGCTCCTGACAGGTCCTCCTACCCGGGGTACTACACCTTGGGGATTTGAGCCCTTGGATCTGCTGGTCTGGTGCTTAATTGTTTCACACTCTGGCAAGAGAAATTGGACACATCCTTCTTTAAAGGAACAACTTGCCAATCTGGGTCACTTTTAGAAGCTGGAGGCTGGAGGGGAGGGAGGGGAAGCATGTAGTTCAGGTGAAGATTATCATATAAAGTACGCAGGTTTCACAAGTGGTTCCCCCAAAGCCCCTCACTTGAATTGGGATAGATCATGATGGGATTACTATGCATCACCCCTTCCCCTCATCAAAAGAGAAGATGGGATGATGCTGGGACATCCTGGCTTGAGACGTATGGAAGAGACAGCTACTCGCCAACCCAATCCATATTCCAACTTTCTCCACTTTGCCGATTGATGCCTGCTCCTTGAAACTTCCTGCTAGCTAGAGTTGTCCCCCCCGACTCTGGGGGCTCAATTTTGGGCCTCAGGGAGCCGGGCAGGGCTGTGGATCTCTTCTTCTTCCCTAAAGTAGGCAGGCTTTCCCTGGGAACTGGGGACCTGCTGAGCCTTCAGTGGACAGGAGGCCACCATGTGGTTGATGCTTTGGCAGAAGTGGCACTTCTTGGGCTGTGGTGGCAGCTTGCATTCCTTGCCATTATGGTCTAGACCACCACAGTTGTAGCACCTGTCTCCTTTGGATCTGCTCTTCTGCATGTTCTTCCCCTTTGGCCACCTCTTACTCCCAATACAGAACACCCCACTGGGCCCAGTGACTTGGATGGATTCTAGGCCTTTGGCAGGCTTCTTAAAGGTAAACTCCACAGCCTCTCCCTCCTTCAGGCTCTGGAAGCCCTCCATGTGCAGCTTATTCTGGTGCACAAAGACGTCCACCAGGGGGTCGAGCGCTACCCTTATGCAGGCTGTCATGGATAGGAAGCCGAACCCTCTGAGCACATTGAACTACTTACAGATGCCAGCCCTGTGCAACAGCTGAGGCTCCTCAGCCACCTGAGCGGCATCCTCCTGCGCCTCCTCGGGTGCCTTCTCCGCTGCCTTGGCGCAGCCACCTCCCAACTGCTGCTTGGACGCCAAGCCCATGGCCGTTGTCTGAGCCTGCAGCCCCGGGCCCCTGATCGGGCTGCTGCTGGCCCCAGAGAAGTGCGGAGGCAAAGGGCAGGTTGGCAGAAGAGGTCGCTACATCTTCCCCGCACAATCCATTTTTCAAAATTTCTTATGATACTGAAGATTCAATTATAAACTATTAACACTTGAAAATAACTCTTTTTTTTGGGGAGTAGGACACAAAACACAAGATTAATCCTAATCATTTTCAAAGACATTTATTTATACTACAAATAAACTCTTATAACTACAAAGATTCTAAAAATAACTGAAACATAGTGTCAAAAAGCACATAATTTAACTTCATCATGTACGTTCAAAGGATTGTGCTAATAGAAAAAGTTATACTAATAATTAGCTCACCCAATTCACTTCCATTCTTTTATTCTATATCTTTTAGTTTCATAAAAACTGGCTTTTCATAAAATGATGAATAAAAAGCCTATATATCCATTAACATTTTCAGATTTTAACAATGTTTATTTCAGAAATGTTTTTAGCTGTATAGTCAATGAACTGAAATAACATTGAAATATTCAAAGGGGTTTCAGAAATTGCAAGACTTGCTCTGGGATGTTATTTATATTGGAAAAGATACCCAAAAAGCCTTATTTGTTAAAGTTGTGATAGTTACTCCCACAAAAAAACAATTAATGAAGAAACATTTGTATGTACAAAACAACTTCAAATGCATCCACAATCTGGAGGTGACACATGCTTTTTGTTTGTTTTTGCAATGTATATCTAACAAACATATCCACAATACTGATTTTCAGTCAATATGATGGGATATTCAAACCTAAAAAATACGGGGTTTATTATCTTACTGTGAATAGATATGATCTTACAAAGAAAATTATTTTCAACAGAAATCTGGAAAGAGTTTATCCACCTTGAGTTTCACAGGAATAACCAGCGAGTAATACTTGTTTGGTCGAGTAGGTCAAAAGCACTCCATGAGTATATCTTAAAAGTATATCCAATTTAAGAGGTCAAATACATATTTTGTACTGACAGTCATCTTACATCAATAGCTCACTACCTAATTATATGTGTATCTTATTGCCTAATATATACTAAGAAAATGAAAGTGATCTCTTTTAACTGAAAGTGATCTCTTTTATCTAACTTAATGGTGTAAATGCTTTGATTATGATGATGTTATTATTTGACAAATAAAATGTACAGAAGGGTGGTTCCACTGAAATAACAGGATGGAACACTTATAAATAACTATATTTCAACACAGTTCTTTTCAGCCTCACTCTGTCCACATTGGCAAGCAACATTGCAAATGCACACGCTCACGCATATACACACACATGTGCGCACATTTATAAACACATATACATGCATGCCAAATTCAGGATTTACTGTACAAAAAAGTTCAAATAAAATATTAGTGATTAGGAAAAATGATAACTTGCCTTATTACAAAATAATACATAATCCAGTGTCCACGATTGTTACATTTTACCTGCCTCTCCACATGCGACCACTTAATTTATTTTTAATTAATTAATTAATTCATTAGTTTGGTGCTTATACTAGAGCTTGAACTCAGGGCCTGACTCTGTTCCAGAATGTGTTTTTTTTTGTTTTAGTTTTCTCAAGGCTAGCAATTTAATGCTTATCCTACAGCTCCATTTCAAGCTTTTGTGGTTACTTTCAAATCAGAATCTAATGGACTTTTTTTTCTTGGTCTGGTTTCAAAGCACAATCATCAGTTTTCATCTTTTTGATTAGCTAGGATTAAAGACCTGAGCCACCGGAGTGGCTCCTACTTTTCTCTATACTTATCTAATGCACATACTTAAATAGTAATTTAAAACTGAGAGCATACAACCAAGATGTACAGTGATGATATTGTCCTGTCAGAAATTCAAGTTAATAATGTAAATTTATTCTTAAGACCATACGCAAAAAATACTTACGAAGAAATTTGATGATGATGATGATGATGATGATGATGATGATGTGTGTGTGTGTGTGTGTGTGTGTGTGTGTGTGTGTGTGTGTGTGTGCTGTTGCAATATATTCCACATATAAGCACTGTGAATGGGTGTCCAGCCATTCAGAGTTATTGCATGAATATCTGCCTTGAGCTACCAACTCATGGACAATGTCTAGGTGTCCACTCTGGGCTTCCCAATGAAAAGGGGTTTACTCATCCTCATCCCTATTATTCATATGAGTGGCCTTTTTGGAAAGTATTCTCCGCACTGCAGTAAGCTGCAAGGCAAGCACTCTACCACTGAGCCACCATCCTAGCCCAAGGTTTAAGATTCTTGTCTGTAATTTGGTCAAAGCTCTGACTCTTTATGTAGGCTACTAAAAATGTATTTACTAATTTCAAGTAAATACATATATTCTATTTCTATCTCTTTTAAAAAATAAAAAAAATTGTTTGCTCTGTAAATTGATTAGAAGCATGGATTTTGTGGCTAGCTAGGTCATTGCACATCTGGATCTATTTTCCTCTCTCTCTTTCATGGTTCTCATAGACAATATGATTGCTCCATAATTATCCTAATTTATTTTGTTTTTATATTTTTGGTTGCATCATTTCACTTTCTGCTCTACCATTTCCCAAATCAGCACTACATAAACAGAACCATCCAGAAGTGGTTTTGTGGCTCAAGTGGTAGAGTGCTTGCCTTGATTTGAAGAGCTCAAGGATAGTGCCCTGGCCCAGAGTTCATGCCCCACAGCTCATTTAAAAAAAAAAGAATCTAAATACTTGATAATTCTACTAACAGATATGACTGAAATCAATTGAATCACACTTTTCCTGTACAATGAAGGAATAGGTCCAGGCTAGGAAAGCAGCTAGAGAGGGCAGGGTGATTGTATCTGTGACAAATCTTTGTGGATAATGGTATCGAGGATTACTTACTGGTGATTCACTTGCACTGGAAGCATGATTCTGAACGATTGCTTGCTGATTGCTTGCTTTGATCATTATATCCTCCAAGAAGAAAAAGTGAAATTTAATTGATAGCAAAGGACTACTAATACATTTTGACTTCTCATTAAGCATCTTCAATCATCAAAATCACCTGAAGACAATAGATAGGCGTATTTTTAGATGACAACAAATATCTTTAAAAAAAACAAGAATTTAGGTAGTCATACAAAGGACTTCTATTTTACTATTGCATTATACATTTTTTCGAATGTTAAATACTAACATTAGAAAGCTATTAGAAAGCTCTTTAAGCCCATATGTTGAATAGTGAGTTCTCTCACACTATAACATTGTATTTCCCAAATCATTTACATAGAAGGCATTGTTTCCTATTTTCTCATTCCTAGAATAAGCTGCACGTGAAGACACCACTGGTCCTCATTTTCAGTCTGTACCTTTGAATATTGAGGAAAATCTTTCCTCTGCTCTCTCTAAATTCCCTACTCTCCAGTTAGAATAATTTCGAGTAGTAAAAATGGAAAAAGATAAAATAAATAAATCATGGTGAATAAATATATGCAGAAAATTCACCAGATTTGTCTGACCAGTTCAACCAATGTGAACTATTGGGGAAAAACTTGGACATCTCATTCCCCCTGGCACTCAAAGTCTCTGGTTAGGCAATTCTGATGAAGACAGGAAGTAAGATGAAAAAGTGAGGAATAGTATCAATTGCAAGAAAAAAATGGAGTAGGACCCAAGGAAATTTCATCTTTTGGATCCTGAAATTATTCAGCTTACTATGGTATGGAGACTACTTTCCAAAAAGGCCACCCAGATGAATACTAGGGATGAGGATGAGTATAACCCTCTTCATCGGGAAGCCTTGAGTGTACACTTAGACATTGTCCATGAATTGGTAGCTTAAGGCAGATATTCATGCAATAATTCTGAATGGCTAGACACACCTGCACAGTGATTATATGTGGAATAATACCAGAGTGGCTTCTTTCTTAATTCATCATGATGCAGATACCAGTCCCCAAACTAAAAGTCTCTTGACCCCCTTGCATCTCGCTGCTGGGAATAGAAATAACAACGATATGCTGTATCTCCTTCTGTGGAACCATTGTATGAAACCAGGTCTGAAGAACAACTTGGAAGAAACTGCATTTGATATTTTTCAAAGGATAAGTAAGTATTACTACCTCTTTGAAGTTGTGGAAGACTGTACATATTGTTCTCCTAAGTTGTAATGATATGGTTAAGTGTATTGAATTTCAAAAATGCCAGTCCATCCTTTGTGTCCCTACAATTTTTTTCACAATACAAAGCAACAGCAATATCTTACTTTAAAAATTCATGGATTCCATGGTATTCTTCCAAGTGAATTGTCTGACTTTGATGTCAAAATGTATTCAAGAGTTGTTTGTATACATCTATAATGATTTCAAGACAGTTTGTGATTTTTTTAAATCAGAAATAATTTTAACATCTTTTGAAAAGAATAGTATAGACACTATAGATGTTCGTGGCACTTTTCTGAAAAAAGCATATCTATGTTTGTATAATGTCCATAATCTATTTAATTCGCTCCTACATATAATAATTTGAATTCTACATTGTTATATAATGTATATGTTCATTAATATGTCCTTTCAGATTGCATTCCATATAGAAAAATTTAAGATTCCTTTTTTCCTAGGTCCTTGTATTTTTTTATTTCTTTGGGATAAAATGACAATGTTAACTAATTTCAAGTTTTGTAAAGATTATGATATGTAAAGGCCTTTCTCAGGTGAAGATTTAATATACTGATGTCAAACTAACCTTTAATTCTATGAATTACTGGTCTTGTTACACTTGTGTTTTTGTAATCAACTTTTTAATAACTGTTTTTCATTTCTTGCATTTGAAGAATGAAAAATATGGAATACTTCACAAATTTTCATATCATCCTTCTGCAAGTGCCATGTTAATCTCTGTATTGTTGTAATTTGGGTAGACCTGCTGCTGAAACATGTAGTATCCTCTAAATTTAAGTACTTAATGATGGAATCTTCCTACAGGCATTTATCCATGGTTGAATATTTATAACTAGGAACCCTTATTGTTCCTAAATATGCTATTGATCTTATTTCTCTAAAATTCTTTGTATAATGGGACAAAACCCATTGTTTGGTAAATTGCTCACATTTGCAATTTTATTTTTAATTTTATTTTTAATTCAATTTAATTTTATTTTATTTGCAATTTTTTGTCAATGACTATTTTGTCTTCTTCATTTTAAATTTGATCATACTTTGAAGCCTTTACAGCTAAGTCCAAAGGTGATTGCTTTTCAAGTATTTATTTATCACAACTGAGTTAGCTTTGTGGAGCTAATGGATTCAAAGTAAGCCTTGCTTAAGAGCTACTTCTTAACTTGTGCAACTTAAAATTTCCCAAATGAGGTCTTGCTGGCACAAATGTCTAGCTGACCCTTTACCCTTCTTCCATGTAGGAACAGAACAATCAGAATATCTTACCCTGACAGCATAGATTGTCTACTGGAACAAAACTAACCTTAGTTACAAGAGATCATAGAGAGATGAACAGTTCTGTCAGAATTGTTCAGAATAGAAGGTATTTTATCAAAATATAATTGTTTACTATACTTATCATTTCAAAAGTAGCTAAAGCCAAGAAGGTGAAAAAATTGTTCATATGCATGATTACCTACTGTCCTTTCCTGTCTATCATCCAACCAGGCAGGAACTTACACTACGGACTTTCTATCACCAAATATGTCCAGAGCTCCTGGAGAAGTCCATACGTTTCTCCTCAATATTAGGCCTTAAATTGGTAATGTTTTAATCACAGTGTTTCCTCTTGCCTCTAGGCTGTAAATCAACAAATGGTAAAGCTTTAAGTCTAACTACCAAAAACTGAGGTAGAGATAATGGAATAATACTAAAGTTGCCTTTAATACTCTAACCACAACAGAATAATGCAAAACAATTTTTATATTATATATACTTATATATTTTATATTTATATGTACTGATTTTAAATTTCACACAGTGAATCTTATTAGAATTGATAGTTTGACAAATATATTGACAATTATTCTCATAAATAGATTGGAATATAAATAATTAGGTTTAGAATATAAATTAGAATATAAAAAGTATCAATGCAATGTCTTCGGTATAAACTTGTGATACCTTCTAAGTGTTTGTTGTCTTCTGAATTCACATGGTAAAATAACAGTATTGTTTTCCGCTAATGTATAAGGGATTTTATTCTGATGCTCTGTTTATTGTTTTAACTCGCTGGTCCCAAAGGGTTTTTCTCCATATTTCTGAAGCATTCTTACTGATTATACCCAAATTTTGCTGATATAATGTCTAAAAGCTATTATTCTTCTGCAGGACCCACGGGTCCTAGGATAACAGGTTCAAGTTATCTGCATCATCAGATAACAAGGGCAAGACTTCTAACCTAGGCCCATGCAACATGCCAACAGAAAGTAATTGAAGACTAATCTCAATTTCTCATGTCCTATAATATATTTCAAGGCCCCAATTTCTTATAGGAATTAGCAGTAATCAACTGTGAAATGCAATGAAACTTGAAATGAAAGATGAGATCACTAAATAAGAGAGAAAGTACTGTAGTTCAAACTTTCAATTTACAGATGACCAGGCCATATGAGTGAACAAAATCACAAATGAACAAGATTATTTTTAATACCCCTCTCCTAATGATTAATGAAAGATTTCAGTGCAGCAAAAGTTGGCCAAAAAATAGTTTCTGGAATGATAGATCCATAATTGTTCTACCAAGGCTAGGAAAACTTGATTTAGAGGTCAAATATAATTTAGAAAACCATTAAGAAGATCCTTAGTGCTTCAAAACACTGGTACTTCAGAAAACTAGGTTCTGTAGTATAAAATGTCATTCTCAAACCAATGATAACCTACATTTAATCTCCTGAAAGTATATTCATTTTCAAATAAACTATTTAAAATCACATTTGCCAAAATAACACTTGACAAGTAGATGATAGTGACATTACAAGGTTTTCAAGTGTAGGAAGCAAGTTACAATAGAGTTGATTTACTTACCCAGCACTAATACCAAACAAATTCATTCATTAAAGTGTAGAAAGAGTACCCCCACAATTAGTGTTGTTCAGTAGGTGCCTTCCAGAAATATGTTAAATAGATCAGCCTCCCATATTTCAAACCCAAATAATAGGTAATAAAGTAAATTTCATCACATAAAAACGTACCTTGTAAAAAGTCACTAAGAGTTGCCTTATCATGTGTTGTTTTATGTTTTCCCTATCTGTCTAACATAGTAAGAAATATGACTTTAAGTCTTGCATATGGGTACTGATCAGAGATGTGACAAACATAAAATATGTCTTCTTTTATTATCATATTCCTCTACACTAGTAAATTTTAGTTTTCTTCTTTTTCCAAAACTTATAGGTAGTACAAAATATTATCCTATGTAAAATAAAATAATCACATATATTGTACAAAGCCATTTATAAAAACTAGTAGTTAGGAATACATTCTAAGTCATTTTTAAACTTTCTTGCTGACTAAAGGTTAATCTTCCAAATGAATGAGAATAAAATCATGTCTAAGTGCTTCACATCTCCAGTCTTGCAAATTTGTTATTGCAGATGAATGAATTATGGAAATATAAGCTGACATCAGTTCAAGTATATGTGGGATTGAAACTCCACGGAATGTATGTAAACCTTTCAAAAATTAACAGGCAGTTTAACAGAATGAATATCAGGAAATTGAAACCAGAGAGGAACAATAGTAAAGAAATAGAATGAATGAAAAATAGAAAAATGGGCAAGTAAAGCTAGAATACTCAATGTACACATGTAATAAAGGAAGCGGTAAATCTGAAATGAATCTTGGAGAAAGGGTTGGTTCAGATTGATAGAAGGAGTGACTCTGATCCAGGAGCGTTAGACAATTAGATGGACATATTTAATTGTAACACACTTGCACAACCTTTTGAAATTCAGTTAAAAAACACAACAACAAACAAAAACACACAAAAATTACAACCAAACAACAATCTTTAGAGAGTATGAATATTTCCTCTAAAAATTTTAAATCATTAATGAAGGTCAGTCTTTGGAAAAGCAAACAAGCTTTTCAAAGAGAGCAATTTGGGGTAGGGGAGAATTTTAAACAGATTTAAATAGATTGTCTAAGGTTATAATTCACCTGTATCTACTGCAAATATTTTCTTCTGCAAATGCTCTTTGAACTGGATACTCGAGTCCTGAGGCACACTTGATAACTTGTGAAAACAGAATGGAAGAAACAAGATCAAGAACCTATTACTCCACTGGAGAGAAAGCAGTCCTCTTTGTTTTCTCTCGATCTCTTCACTACTCTATTTTCATACTTTTAATAAAGTCAAGTGATTTTGAATTATATCTTTCCTTCTTCGTTCTCGCAAAATAATTGTTCAAAATAATTCATTAAATATTATTTGCCATTATTTTCTATCATGCTGTTTACTTGTCCAAACGAGTCCATTAAACTTCCCCTTTTCATTTGGTTGCCACAGAAACCCAACAACTATGTTAATGAAGACCAACACTAATGCAAATCTTTGTCTCCAAAAAAACAGTCCAAGAACCTGTAATCACAAATATTTAGCTATAATTTTTTTCTTTTTTCTTTTACCTTGAAATCTTCTTGTGTCTAATGTGCCCACAAAAATAAGTACTCCACCCCTTTTTGGTTCAATAAATTCTAACCTCAAAGATATATTTTGCTAACAAGATGCTTAGAGGAAACTAAAGAATAATCCATTTTTATCTTCACTCTTACGACTTTTATCTTCTCTCTTAAGACTTTCCTTAGATACCATATCAGGAACAGTAAAATTATTCTTTGCAAAATTATTTCAATAGATTATTTTTCTCTTGGTCTTGCTTTTGCTCAACAAGATGTATGGAGAAGAATAGAGTTAAATCACCCATTGCTTGGATTACATTGTCTGTTACAAAGGACAATACTTCTTTTTTTTTAATTTATTTTTTTAATTTATTTTATTTGTGAACGTACTGTACAGAGGGGTTACAATTACATGGGCAGGATAATGCATACATTTCTTACCAAGCATTGCAGCCTCCTTCTTTGTTTACCCTTCATATCCTTTCTCAGGCTCCCCCCTCCTCCCCACACAAAACTTTTCCCTCTCTTCTCACCCCCCCCCCGCACCGACTTTGTAAAGCTCGTTTTTGACATGACAACTTGTACTTCTCATTGTTGCAACAGGTCCACCTGAATCCTTAAACGACTTGCTTTTCCCCATCTTCTCCACAAGTTATACTAACATCAAATATAGTAAAAGTGGGGGATATACGGTGGTGGAGCTACATACAAAGCAAGAAAGAAATAATCTTATAAATGCGTTAGAAACACATGCATGAAAGAAAAAAAATATTACAATACATATCTAAGGGTTCATTTTCCTAACATCACTTTATCTGTCCTTTTCCGCTTGACTCACACATATACTAGATATTTCAAATAAGGGAAACCATGGGACCTGTGTTTCTTTGGGCCTGGCTTACTTCATTTAATGTAATTTTTTCCAAGTTTTTCCATTTCCTAACAAATGGGGCAATGTCATTCTTTCTGATGGAGGTATAGAATTCCATTGCGTATATATACCACATTTTCTTGATCCATTCATCTACTGAAGGGCATCTAGGTTGGTTCCATATCTTAGCTATGGTAGATAATGCTGCAATAAACATAGTTGTGCTGGTAGCTTTAGTGTGGTCTTGTTTGTAGACATTTTGGTAAATTCCCAAAAGTGGGCTAGCTGGGTCATAGGGGAGCTCTATGTGAAGTCTTTTGTGGAACCTCCATACTACTTTCCAAAGTGGTTGAACAAGTTTACATTCCCACCAACAATGAAGTAAGGTTCCCTTCTTTCCACATCTCCTCCAGCATCTGTTGTTGTTAGAGTTCTTGATTTTTGCCATTCTAACTGGAGTGAGGTGGTATCTCAATGTTATTTGGATTTGCATTTCTTTTATGGTTAGTGATGTTGAGCATTTATTCATGTGTCTATTGGCCATCCTTCTTTCTTCTTCAGAGAAGTTTCTCTTTAAGTCTTTCGCCCACTTATTTATTGGGCAGTTGTTTCTTTGAGGATTTGTTGTTGGGGGATTTAATTTTTTGAGTTCCAAGTATATTTTAGCTATGAGACCCTTGTCCCTTGTATGGCTATTAAAGATATTCTCCCAGTCCATGGGCTTTCAATTGATTTTGCTAGCTATGTCCTTTGCCATGCAGAAGCTCTGCAACTTTTTGCAATCACATTTGTCCAAACTTTCTTTGGTTTGTTGTGTTTCTGGGTCTCTATTAAGAAAATTTTAGCCTGAGCCAACGAGACCTAGGGTTTCTCCTCTTACATCCTGTAATGTTTTCAGAGTGACTGCTTTGACTTCGAGGTCTTTGATCCATTTGGAGTTGATTCTGGTGCAGGGTGATAGATAAGGATCTAGCTTTAGTTTTCTACAAGTAGTTAACCAATTTTGCCAGCACCATTTACTGAAGAGGCTGTCTTTATTCTATTCTATTGTTTTAAGTCCCTTATCGAAGATTAGATGGCTATAGGTCTGTAGGTTCATTTCTGGGTTTTCAATTCTATTCCATTGGTCCTCATACCAATCGGTTTTGATTACTATGGCTTTATAGTAGAGTTTGAAATTTGGTATTGGTATTCCTCTAGCAGTGTTCTTTCTGTTGAGGAGCGTTTTTGATATTAGGGGTCTTTTATTGTTCCATATGAATTTTTGGATTACCTCTTCTATTTCTTGAAGAATGAGGTTGGAATTTTGATAGGTATCGTGTTGAATTTGTAGCTAGCCTTGGGAAATATTGCCATTTTCACGATGTTAATCTTTCCAATCCAGGAGCATGGGAGTTTTTGCCATTTTCTAAGGTCTGTTTTGATTTTCTTTTTCAAGATTTTAAAATTTTCATCAAAGAGGTCCTTCACTTCTTTGGTTAAGTTAAATCCTAGGTATTTTATTTATTGTGGGGCTATTACAAATGGAGTTGCTTTCCTAATTTCCACCACACTTTTCTCATTGTTGGCATGCAGAAAAGCCATTGATTTTGGGGGGTTAATTTTATACCCTTCTACTTTGCCAAAATTTTGAATCAGCTTGAGTAATTTGGGAGTGGAGTCTATGGGATTCTTTAAATACAAGATCATGCAAAGGACAATAATTCTATGTCCTACTTCTATGTCCACTCTTTGCTCTTGCCTGATTTCCAATTAAGCACAGCTTCTTGGCTTCAAGTCTAGTGAAGGTGAAGGACTATACTGCATCCGCCACTGCTACATCTTCATGGTTTCTCTTTTAAAACTCTTTTATTTGGAGGTAGAATTTATTTTCATGTCTTCATTCAATTTGTTTTGCATTATACTAAGCCAAATAGGCTCTGTAAAATCACTTTAGGTAGCAAAAACATTAAGACAATCTATATCAAAAAGTTTGGCCCCCTCCACGGCTGAAGCCAATATCCTTAGCTAGGGCTTCAAAGAACGCGTTTTTTTACCTTTTCAATTTGCTCAATTCTTTTCTGATCCTCAAACTTTTTGTCTTATGTAATAAGACAAGTCTTCACTATCTCATGTTAATGAGGATATTATATTTTTTATCTACTTAGAAATGTGAAATCATTGGTTTGAAGTATACAATCAGATTTTTTCTGTGTTTCAGTGCTTCACTTGCAAAGACATTGTGGAATGTATTACAAACAGAAAAGTGTAAACTCAATACGTTCTTTCATTTTGAAGAGCACTTTCTCCCTAAATATTTTGACCAAAATTATCTTTATAAGAGAATTACTGTTTATTAATTAAAGGTCAATTCACAAATTTTGATGTCTTTTTTTAAAAAAAAAGTTTAAATTCCACTACAACCTTTTTTCTCACAGTAAGATATTTCCTGGTTAAGGACAATTCTCATGTTAACCTACAGGATTTACAGCACTGTTTGTGAGTCTTGTTTTTTTATGTGTGAAAATGAGCCATCTTACCTCTCAAGTAAGTCTCCATGGATTTCTTTGCATGAAAGCCTATGTTCCCAGGCAATTTTAAATTTTAATAGGCTCAGTTAAAAAGTTTGAACAATTAAAATTTACTTGTCATAGTTTTAAACCTCTTTTGAAATTCCTTTATCAGACTCACGAATTTACCAATCCTAATTCCACCTTTACCATCAAAAACAGTTAACATGTTGTTTTCATGATATAGTATCCATGAAACTATTATTTCCAGTGGCTTTGTTATGCATATATATGAACATATAAGCTGATCCTGAGCAAAATGAACTCCAAGATATGGACAGAGATATTTATTTGCAGTTGTTGTTTTTAATGTACTATGTGATTTCTATTTTCCCTGGGTTTTTCCCCTATGGGTTATCTCCTACTGTGTTTGGTTTTGGTATTGTGTATACATTTACCTTAATTAGGGAAGGGAAGAGGAACAACAAAATGGCGAGACAAAGGAGAAAAGGAAAACTAATGCAATAGCAATACTCAGAAGACAATATGTTGGAAATGTACATTACAACTTGTGAGGGGTTTCGGGGTGAAAGAAAACTGTGAGAAAAATGAGAGAGGGTATAACAAGTTTGAACAGTTATGTATTCACTGCCTTACAATTACTAACCCACTGCACATCACTTTCACATTAAAATGAAATTTAAAAAATAAGCTGCATGAAATAAAATTTCACTGTATTGGTATAGTAAATATTATTCTTCATGTAGTAACTTTTTAAAAATCAGTACTATTTGGCATCTAATTTGAATTAATAGCCTCTTCTTTATCAGAGGGCCATCAACTTGAATGTTATATAACTTGACAATATTTTCACAATATAATTGCCAATATTTTCAAAAAAGAATAAATTAGTACTTTCTCATACTAAAACTGAAAACCGTTTAATTCTATAGAAACTCATAACATTTAAAAGTAAATAAGTTGTTAAGAGGACAGGATATGTGTGTTCCTTAAAATAATAACTACTAATAACTACTCACTTTCAAATTCTGAACATTTCATACCTGAGAGATTCAAAATAGTACCTGTTTGCATGTTATGTAATTCTGCAATAGATACATTTTCCAATCGGGTGTTACAGATTGAGAAGTGAACAGAAAAATAGCCACATTCTGGTAAAACTATGAAGCATCGGTTATAATTAATTCTTCAAGAGTAAGCAATTGTTTGTCAGATTAAGCTATTATTTTTATGACCATCAATCCCAAAATTTATGCCATACAGTCATCCTAGCCCAACAGTTTCCAACTTGTAGGGTGCACCTCAAAATTCCCATAATTCACATCACAAATAGCTTATTTCTATTGGAAAAAATACTACACCTATGCTAATGTGATGCCCTACACCACAATAAACTGGGTTTCATCATTTTACCTTCACTGGTATTCCTGAAAATATTATTTATATTTATACTTTTTAACTATCATAGATATTCAGGATGCTAAGATCGGAAGATTACAGTTCAAAGCCCACCCAGGCAGGAAGGTTCCCTAGATTCTTATCTCCAATAAACTTCTCAGCAAAAGCCCGACACAAGTGGTACTGAGCTTGAAGTGGTAGGGCACAAGCCTTGAGCTTAACAGGCTCAGAAAGAGTGCCTAGGTCCAGAGTTCAAGCCCTATGACAAAGCAATAAAACAAAAAGAAAAATAAAAACAAACTCCAAACCTAGCATTTTTCTGGTTGTATACAGAGGCATGTAATTAAGGAAATTGCTTTCTGTGTTACATACAGGTAGAAGAAAGAAGAAGTCACACAATTATTCTATTCATAAAATGTTATACCAAAGCCTCAAAAACTCACTCTTTTTCTAAATTTATAAATTAATATCCATTTCATGGCAACTCGATCTACATTATTTACATTATCATTTTATACAGGAACTGTTGGAATTATCTATTAACTGAGTTCTAATTAGAACTCTCTTGAA
The DNA here is from genome assembly GCF_024711535.1 of Dipodomys merriami. Taxonomy (NCBI): domain Eukaryota; kingdom Metazoa; phylum Chordata; class Mammalia; order Rodentia; family Heteromyidae; genus Dipodomys; species Dipodomys merriami. The sequence continues at coordinate 74,344 of NW_027202858.1, forward strand.
ACAATAGGCTAGGCAAATAGAATGCAAGAAACATTTGTAAATTTGTCAATTAAACACGCTACTTAAAAAGAATTTTGTAGTATCCTATAGAATATGAAATTACAAACAAAACCAAAATATTTATTTGAAGTCTAAACTCTAATTTAGCAAGATCTATAAAGTCCTACATTAGATGAACTTTGCTTTTCCTCCAGGCTTAAGCTTTTCTAATCCTTCATCCTTTCCTTGGAATCTAACAGAATGATAATTACTTACTTTTGCAAATTTTAGATGGGAATCATGAGCCATTTTGCATCTAGGAATGTTCTGTAATGCAGAGAGCATTTAAAAGCACAACTGAGGATTATACATGAGTTGCATTTCAATAGGAAACGACTTCTCAAAACATAATGACAAAATTAGCCCAAATTTCCAATTGCGTTTTCCTTTCTTGTTTGGTTTCTTTTATTAAGACAAACTTATACTACCTGGTCCAGGGAAGTTATCACTATGTAATTCCAGTCTCTAATCTCCTTTCAGTCTGAGTGCTAAAATTGAAAGCTTGTATCACATTGCCCCACCATGGTTTCTTGGTTTATTTATAAATTTATTTATTTATTTATTTATTATTTATTTATTTATTTATTTATATTTGGATCCGGTCATGGAGCCTGAACTCTGGGCCTGGGTGCTGTCCCTCAGCTCTTCAGCTCAAGGCTAGCTCTCTACCACTTGAACCACAGAGCCACTTATGGTTTTTTTCTTTTTGCTTATGTAGTGCTGAGGAATGGAACCCAGGGCTTCATGTATGCAACGCAAGCACTCTTCCACTGAGCCATCTTCCCAGGAAATTGTTGGTTTATTTAATCTAGATATAGACTAGCAATTCTGAACTTCCCCAGTTATATTATCCACTAAACTTCTCAGACTGTTCATGTACTATTTTCGAAGATGTTCTAACATTTGACACAGGATATGAACATTTCCAAATGCACCTGCGAGGACTCTGATTCATTTCTCCATGGATATAATCTTTTTAATATTGATTACTTGACTCTCTTAATATATCTGATCCCTATCTATGTAATTTTCTCAAACTTTTTTGAAGAAAGTTCGCTTGAGGATTTTCTAATTTTAAAAATTATCACTTGATTCTAGTCTTACTCAGGACATATTTTCTATTGTTTTCTATCTTTTCTACATATTCTGAGAGTTGCTTCATATGTGTATTTGTGTGTGCACATATAAGTGTCTCTGTATATATGTGTATGATTGTATGTATGTATGCAAAAGCTTCAAAATCTTATTCAGCAATCTTGCTCATGACTGGTATTCCAATACATGAGCCATGCTTCCAATCCAGCTTTTGGCTTGTTAATTATACCTTCTCAAAACTGTTCTGCCCAGGCTGGATGCAAATTGAACTTTCTAGATTCCTTTACATTCTTAGGTTTTATTTATCCAGTAGAATCAAATTTTAAACTACAAACATTTTTGTGAGTGTAAAGTCTAAGCTGTAGCCCAGATTTTTAACTCAAGAATTCATATAAAGATAGATGAATATACACAATACATATGCTGAGTGTACACTGTTAGAAATGTGATCCTAAGCTGGGTGGTGGTGAGATCTGAAGATTGGGGTTCAAAGCCAGCTCAGGTAGGAAAGTCCCGGAGACTCTTTTCTCCAATTTACTGCAAGAAAACTGGAAGCAGCACTGTGGCTCAAGTGGTAGAGCACTAGCCTTGAGCTGAATAACAGAGGGACAGTGCACAGGCCCCGAGTTCAAGTTCCAAGACCACCATCAACAAACAATATATAAGTAAAGGAAAGAAAAAATGTGATCTTATCTACCAGTTCATAGCTAGCATAATCCCTGCTCTCTCAAGATGTACTATTTTTTCCCAATTAAGTCCATGCTCTTATATCTGACTTGCATTGAAAACAGAATTATTCTTCCATTCTACTTTCTACAAAGTTGTGTCATTAGCAAGCGTGATTTAGAAAGGGAGTGGCCTCATACTTCCTATTCCACGTAAGAGTAATGCTTTCTTTATATCACTTTCATAAATCTACATACTGGACTTGGGTTTATTGTTTCAATGTGGTCTTATTCGTAGAGTCTTCTATAGTGTATTGAACTCTTATACTTAAACACAGAATTTCTCTTTCTCTTATTATTGCTATAGTTAACATGAGTTAACAAATTCATGTACACTTGGGAAATAATGTGCAGCATATACACTCACAAAAAAAAAAGATCTGAGAAACTTCTTCCCCTTTAAAATTCGCCTTAATTTACAGAGAATTTACAAAGTTTGAACTCAATATACTCATGGATAATATATTTATAAGCAATATAAATTTCATATTTTCTCTCTACTAAGTTGTCTCTGAAACTCGTGTTACTTCAGGTCCAAACGTGTCCTCGTGTTATTTCAGTGAAGCCAGAAATCATTCACTATACCTCAAGAAGCACCATAGATTGTTCCTGGAAGTAACTGTGAATGGATGTGGAAACTGATTCCAGGAGTGGAATGGAACATAGAGGATTGACGAAGTTCAAGTTAACTTGTGCTTTCCTTTTTACTATAAAAGAAGAGAATACGAAGGCTTGAAGAAAACTCTGTCATTGACTTTTTCTAGTGTGTTTTTACTCATATATAATGTTTCTGTAAACATCTAGTTGAGAGAATTACAAAAAGAAATAATGTGCCATTTTAAGGCCAGCATAGAACAAAAGGAAATAACATTGTATTAAATATGTTCTACTGCTGGGGCTGGGAAGGTGGCTCAGTGGTAGAGAATTTACCTTGCATGCCAGAGGCCCTAGGTTTGATTCCTCAGCACCACATAAGCAAAAATAAGCCAGAAGTGGTGCTGTGGCTCAAGTGGTAGAGTGCTAGCCTTGAGTTGAAGACCTGAGGTAAAGCGCCGAGGCCCAGAGTTCAGGCCCACGACTGAACCCCCCAAAAAAAATTCTACTGCAAACAAACAAAGACATGGAGGATTTAAAGTGTTTTATGGATGGATATTTCACTCCTGACATGATTCTCTTATTGCAGGAGTAGGTTATCAATTCCTTTAGTATGGTCCTGAGTTCTCCAGAGCAATAAGGATTCCAAAAGAGCATCCAGTGCCACTTCTCAGACCAGTACTCCTTTAAGGAGGGTCCCAATGAAATATCTGTTTTTTTTTCTTTGCTTTTTTTGTTTAGTTTATGTTAGTTCTTGGGCTTGAACCCAGAGGCTGGACCCTGTCCCTGAACAGTTTTTGTTCCTGCTCACCAGCCCCCAAATCTAGTACTCTACTGCTTAAACCAAAACTCCACTTATCGAATTTTTGCTGTGTAATTACAGATATGAGTTTGACAGACTCTCCTGCCTGGGTTGGCTTTGAACTAAGATAGTAAGAAAGCCAAGTGACATCAACTGTACAGTCTTCTCTTTTCAAATGAGAAATATTAGATGAAGTTTATTTTAAAGCTAATATTTGACCATTTTTTCTTTCTTTTTTGTGAGCATACCGTACAGAGGAGTTACAATTACATAGGCAAGATAACGAGTACATTTCTTATCAATCATTGTTGCCTCCTCTTTGTTTCCCCTTCCCATCCCTTCCCATATACCCTCCAACCCCATTTGATCCTCCTCCCCCACCAAAGTTGTAAAGTTCGTTTTTCGACATAACGACTTGTACATCTCATTGTTGCAATGGGTCCACCTGTATCCCTACTTTAACGACTTGGTTTTAGAGAATATGTCCAGCAAAGAATCCATAACATAACTCAGCAAAAGTAGGTGCACTGAATCATTTTGGAATTATTTTTTGGGGTTCGGAAGATTATTGATCTTGTCGTTCCTTTTGGGGAAACTTAAAGTCATATTTCACCACATTTGTTCCTGTGGGGCTTGAACGTTGATCCTGGGTGATTAGCTACAGCACCACCTCCTGGTTTCTGGTGGTTAATAGAAGGTTAGGGTCTCATGGACTATCCTGACAAGGCTGGCTTTGAACCACAATCCTCTGGCCACAACCTCCTTAGTAGCTAGGATTACAATTGTAGACCACCAGCACCTGGCTCATATTTGCATTTATGTGCACTGAATGACACTGTGTAGACAAAGAATGGAAATTTTAACCAAATGATTACATTTCAGCATTTCAGAAAAATTGAAGTAGCAATAAATATGTCTTCCTTTTCCATTTTGTTACATTAATGACTGATGAGCTTTAGGACCCTTACATTAGCATCCTCTGCCATCTGTATAGGTATATTTAGTATCAGGAAATGTTCATAGAGAAATATAGAAAGAATGAGATTTTTAGAATACAAAAGAGATAAGGTATGTAAGAATAGCATAGAAGGAGATACATTTATCACACAGAGACTTTGAGCTAGCCTATGAGATTTAGAATGCTAAAAGCAATGAGGAAAAGGCTAGTTGACAAGTTCTTCAATAACCAAAAATGGTTCTCTAGAACAGTTTCTGGTATACCTTAATTACTATCATTTATTCCTTCTATCTGGAGTTACTCCTTATTTTCTTTCACAACTATTGATTAGCCTCTGCATTTTTGGTTCCATAACTCACCAAAAAGATTTCAAAATCACACTTAGCCTACACGTCTCTTTGTGATTAGCAGTGATGACACAAATCCTGGAATCATTGAATTTCCAGAATTAAACTTTACCTGACATCTAAGCACATTCCTGGCATTAAATTGCTGTGACTTAATGAACAAAACTTTTTTCAACACTGTATCCTAACATAAGTAAAGTACATTAAATTAGGGACTGTTGTCAGGTGTCAGTATGGAAGAAGCAATTATATATTCCAAGTATGGGTTCTTTATTTTGCATTTACTAACTAAATATTTTTTTTGTTTTGTTTTAGTTCTTTTGGCCAGTCGAAGGGCTTAAACTCAGGGTAGGGAATTTTCCTGAGCTCTTTTTTTCTAGCTCAAGGCTAGCACTCTACCACTTGAGGCACAGCACCACTTCCAGTGTTTTTTTTTTTTTTTTTTTAATATATTACTAAGGAATGAACCCAGGGTTTCATGGCTGCTAGGCAATCACCGTACCATGAAGCCAAATTCCCAGAGCCCTAAATAACTTTCTTAAGATTGCATTACATTTTCATTCTGTAACCATATATCATTATTTTGGCCAGGTGCTAGAAAATGATGTAGAAAGCAATACAATGCAATAAGTCTAGTAAGGCTGGGTGGACAATGAATAACTGTCAAGGGCTTATCTCATGAATCTCTTTCAACAAGCTAGCAAGACAGCTACTGACCCACAGCCCACCTCCAGAATGAGAGGGCCACCTTGGGTTCCATCCACATGGGGATGCTGGGCCCCTTCTTCCAGCACCCATTCAAGCAGGTCTTGGGAAAGAGAGAGAAAAAAGTCAGAATTACAATTAAGTCTGGTGCCGGTAACTCAGAATTCTAATCCTAACTACCCAGGAGGCTGAGATATGATGATCTTGGTTCATAACCAGCCCATGCAGGAACGTCTGTGAGACTCTTATCTCCAAAGAACCACCAGAAATTCAGAAGTAGTGCTTTGGGCACAAGTGGTATAGCACTAGGCTTTTGCTGAGGCTCTCGGGAACAGCGCCCATGCCTAGAGTTCCAGCCCCACAACTGACAAGAAGTGAGCTTCCTAACACAAGAAGTGGACTGAATAGCACCCATTGTCCTAGGCAGCATGGTAGCGAAGTCAGGCAGAGCTTCCTGTGAAGTTGAAGTCATAAGTAGGTCACTTTGCTTCTCTGTGCCTTGGTTTCTCCAGCTGCAAAACTCAACACAGTGAAGGATCCTCTTCCTCATGTGGATAGGGTAATGATGAAAGAGAGCCATGTTTTGTTTGATAATCCCACATCTGTTGCACGATTAATAACAGGGCCCACCTGAGCCCTTTCTGTGTATCTTCCTGACATTTCCTCACAGAATTGCAGAGAACCTTCTCTTTAGGCCACTCTCTCTGTGCCTAGTCATGCTCCAGAGATACCTCTGAATAATCCTTTTTTCCTCACAATTGTCTTGTGAGGAGATTGAGGTTCCATGGTTGTGACCCTACCCAGAGATTCACCTGTGGTCAAGAATCGTCTGCTGTGATTTTTCTGCCTGATCAAACTGACTTAAGAAACCATTCAAGCCACAGGAAAATCAAAAACCACAAGCAGACCAGAGACTCCAACAAGATACAGGTTAAGGACCCAGGGAGAGACAGGATCTTCCCATCTCCCCCCCAAAAAAATCAAAGAACTCTTTTTTTGGACCTTTTATAAAAAATTTTTTTCTAAAAGTTTTTTTTTTTAATATTTAATTTTTAACTTTTAATTTTTTTGTTTTCTATTAACTTTTTTTTCTTCCTGTTATAATTTTAATTTTAGGGGTATATATGTGTGTACTTTTTTTCTTTAAAATTTTTTTTGTTTAGCTCTACTGACAATTTGATCCTTTTTTCTTTCCTTCTAATTCTTTTCACTTTTTCTTCTTTTTCATTCTTCTTTGCGTGACATAATTGCTGTTCTGCTCATCCTCAGATATGCCAATAGTTGATTATTAGACTTTAACACCATTATGTACATGCTTAATCCAGAAATTTATTACTCAATTTAAAACCTACTAGACTTAAATTCCTTAATAGCAGTACTACCTCTTTATACCTATATAACATTTTAAGCACTTTTATTTTCAAGTTTTTCACATCTCCTTTTTATCCCTCCCCTTCTCTTATTCTATCCACGTTCTTCTCTGAATATTAGGTTGTCAATTTGCATAATTTTTAAGTGTTGCACTTCTTAATTTTTAATTTTTGTTTTTCTAATTTTCCTTGTCTTTTTTCTTTCTCTTTCTTCTTATTTTCTGTCTCTCTACTATCATTCTGCCCAACCTATTTCCAGGTTTATGATTAGGATTGATTTAACTCTCCCACAGCCTTGCCACATCCCTATATGCCTATTTTTACCCATATCTCTCCCTAACTTAATAATTTCTGTTTGCCAAATTCTTCTTTGCGGTTCGTAGCCCATTAATATGTAGTTGTTTGATGTTGAATAGGTATATCTTTTGAACTAGATTTTTGCAGATTTTTGACTTTGCAACTACAGACTTTGCTTGACGCTTGCCTTAAAATAGTGTGCTAGCACAAAACTGGCATTACATACATCTCAAATATGCAGAGCAACCGGGAAAAACAAGAGAAAAACGGCAAGTCCAGGTATCTCAACTCCCACTCATGATAATCAGGGGACAGAAAAGATAATGAATAATCCAGACGAGAGCTCCCAAAAAGCTCTAAAAACACTACTGGTAAACACGGTAAATGAAAATATTTAAAACCTGCAAAGGACTCTGAATAAGCATGATATGGAGAGAGAGGAGGCAAAACAAAGGTTAATGCAAGAATATCATGTGCGTGAGGAAGCAACCCAATGATTGATACAGGAATTGCATGAGCAGTTTGAGAACACTCAAAGAGAAATAAAGGAATGTCGTGAGAAGACTGTGATCAATCAATGAGAACTACAGGAACTGCATGAACATGAAGAAGCTAAGCAAAGAGAAATACAGGAATTGAAAGAGATGGATTAGAATGCAGAAAGATCACTAAAGGCATTCATGGAATCCATAAACAGAGAACTGAAAGAAGTCAGGGAGACCACAAAGGTAATGCTGAATGGAACCAAAAGAAGGAATGGGAATAACCAATCAACTAAGTGATTTGAGAATAAACACTGAAAACTAAATTAAGGAATTAAAGAAGTTCATACAAGATATAAAACATTGCTCCAACAAAGAATTTGAAGCCATCAAAACCGACCAACTAGAAGAAAAAGAAATAAAAAACAAAGTATAAAGTCTTGATAGTAGGTTACACCATGCAGAAGATCGAATTTCAGGGATTGAAGACAGCCTAGATATTATAGAGAAAGAAAATACAACCATCCAAGACAAATCCAAGAAATATGATGAATCTATTCAACACTTGGAAGACACCATCAGAAGGTCTAATCTGAGGATAATGGCTGTAGAGTAGAAGACAGAGACAGAAGTTAATGGTCTCTGAAATTTGTTTAATAGGATCCTAGCAGAGAATTTCCCAAACATGCAAAAAGATAGGCCTATTCAAATACAAGAAGCTATTTGAACTCCAAATAGACCAAACCAGAATAGAACATCCCACTGTCACATTATAATCCACACAGAATCAATTCAGACCAAGGAAAAGATCCTTAAAGTTGTCAAGGAGAAAAGGTTAATCACCTATAAAGGGAAACCAATTAGAATTACCTCAGATTTCTCAGCACAGACAACTAAAGCAAGAAGAGCTTGGGATTGTGTATGCCATGCCGTAAAGAGAAACAACTATCAACCAATAATTCTTCTTTTTTTAATTTAATTTAATTTTATTTGTGAACATACTGTACAGAGGGGTTACAATTACATGGGCAGGATAATGCGTACATTTCTTACCAAGCATTGCAGCTTCCTCCTTTGTTTACCCTTCACATCCCTTCCCAGCCTCCCCCCTCCCCTCCAATCCCAATCCTTCTCCTTCCCCCCCTTCCCCCCCACAATGACGTTGTAAAGCTCTTTTGGACATGACAACTCTTACTTCTCATTGTTGGAACAGGTCCACCTGTATCCTTAAACAACTGGTTTTTCCCCATCTCCTCCACAAGTTATACTGACATCAAATATAGTGAAAGCAGGGGTTATATTGTGGTGGAGGGACATACAAAGCAACAAAGAGATAATCTTATAAATGCATTAGAAACACATGCATGAAAGAGAAAATAACATTAAAATACATATCTAAGGGTTCATTTTCCGGACATCACATTATCTGACCTTTTCCGCTTGACTCATACATATACTAGATATTGCAAATAAGGGAAACCATAGGACCTATGTCCCTTTGGGCCTGGCTTACTTCACTTAATATAATTTTTTCCAAGTTTTTCCATTTCCTAACAAATGGGGCAATGTCATTCTTTTTGATGGAGGCATAGAATTCCATTGTGTATATATACCACATTTTCTTGATCCATTCATCGACTGAGGGGCATCTGGGTTGGTTCCATATCTTAGCTATCGTAAATAATGCTGCAATAAACATAGTTTTGCTGGTAGCTTTAGTTTGTCAAACAAGAATTCTGTACCCAGATAAACTCTCCATAAATGAAGGTCAAATAAAAATCTTCCATAGCAAAGAAAAATTGAAACAATATATCTCCACCAAACCAGCCCTACCAAACATTCTTAAAGACATCCTACACATAGAAAACCAAAAAGACCACAGTAAAGGACAAGAAATTGCACCCAAACTGAGAATCCAATAACCTCAGGAAGAACCCAGTTGCCTCAGCCCACAAGAAGGTGGATAAAATGGAAGGAACTTCTAAATACCTATCAGTCCTATCTCTCAACATTAAAGGACTTAACTCTCCAATTAAGCGACATAGATTATCTAGTTGGATTAAAAAGCAGGATCCTTCTATCTGTTGCCTTCAGGAGTCACATCTTGCCCATACAAACAAACACATTTTCAATGTGAAAGGCTAGAACAAAATCTACCAAGCAAACTGCCCCCATAAACAGGCAGGAGTTGCAATCCTAATATCAGATAAAATAGACTTCAAATTAAAATTCGTGAGAAGAGGTAAAGAAGGTGCTCCATACTAATTAAGGGATCTCTCCTTTGGGATCATTTTACAATTCTAAATATCTATTCGCCAAATAACATAGGACCCAAATTTATCCAAGAAACAATACTTTCCCTCAAATCCCACAGAGATCCAAAGACATTAATTGTTGGTGCATTTAACACACCATTTTCCCCACTAGATAGATCAATTAGACAAAAACTCAACAGAGAATGCACACATCTAAACAACTGCATAGATCAACTAGATTTCACAGACATCTACAGAATATTTCAACCATTAGCATCAGAATACATGTTCTTGTCAGCAGCACATGGAATGTTTTCTGAAATAGATTACATTATAGGTCACATAGCAAACTTGTCCAAATTCAGAAACATTGAAGTTATACCTTGCATTCTCTCAGAAAACAAGGGAATAAAATTAGATCTCAACACCGAAAGCCACCAAAGAAAGTCCTGTAATTCATGGAGGAAATTCAAATGTTCATGATATTCAAAAAAATGAACACAGAAATTACTCACTCTTCTGGGACACAACAAAGCCAGTACTCAGGAGCAAGTTTATAGTTCTGAGCTCCTACATCAACAAAATGGAGAGATCTGAAACCAACCATTTGATAAGACATCTGAGCGTCCTTGAAAAAGAGCAGCAAGATAATCCCCAATCCAGTAGACAGACAGAAATAATTAAAATTAAATCAGAATTAAATGAATTAGAATCAAAAAAATATAGAAAGAATCAACAAAGCAAAGAGTTGTTCTTTTGAAAAAAATTAACAAAATTGACCATCTTAGCAAATCTTATCAGAAAAAGAAGAGAACACACCCAAATAAATAAACTGAGAGATGACAATGGAAATATCACCACAGAAACAACCAAGATTCAGAACATTATACAGGAATACTTTCAAAATTTTATGCTAATAAGTTTGAGAACTTGGCAGAAATGGACCTTTTCTTAGCAAATATTGACATGCCGAAACTAAACCAGGATGAGTTAAACCATCTTAACTGGCCCATATCAAGCATTGAAATAGAAACAGCAATAACACAACTCCCATCTAAGAAAAGCCCAGGACCAGGTGGCTTTACAGCAGGATTCTATAAGGCCTTGAAAACACAGCTCACACCAATACTCCTTCAAATCTTCAATGAAATTAAAAGAGAAAGTTCACTACCGAATTCATTCTATGAAGCCACAATAACCCTCATCTCCAAACCAGACAGGGACTCATCACAGAAAGAGAACTATAGACCCATTTCTTTGATGAAAATTGATGCAAAATATCTCAAAAAAAATTTTGGCCAATCGACTACAACAATTCATTCAAACAATTCATCATTTAACAGGATTCATTTCAGGGATGCAAAGCTGGTTCAATATACGCAAATCAATATAATTCATCTCGTCAACAGGAGCAAGGATAAGAACCACATGGTTATCTCAACAGATTTCGAAAAGGCAAGTGTAAAGATCCAACAACCCTTTATGATGAAGGTTCTGGAAAAATTAGGAATCCATGGAACTTTCCTAAATACAATAAAGGCTGCATATGATATATCTACAGCCAGCACTATACTCAATGGTGAAAAAATAAAGCCATTTCTCTTAACTTAGGAACGAGACATGAATGTCCAAGCTCTTTATTTCTCTTCAATCTAGTATTAGAATTCCTAGCTACAGGAAGAAGCCAAGATGTAAACCCAAAGGGGATCCAAATAGGGAAAGAAGAAGTAAAACTCTCCCTCTTTGCAGATGTCATGATCTTGTAGTTAAAGAATCCCATAGACTCCACTCCCAAATTACTCAAGGTGATTCAAAACTTTGGCAAAGTAGCAGGGTATAAAATTAACCCTCAAAAACCAATGGCTTTTCTGGATACCAACAATGAGGAAAGTGTGGCTGATATTAGGAAGGCAACTAAATTCATAATAGCCCCACAAAAAATAAAATACCTAGGAATTAACTTAACCAAAGAACTGAAGGACCTCTATGATGAAAACTTTAAAAACCTGAAAAATGAAATCAAAACAGATCTTAGAAAATGGCAAAATCTCCCATGTTCCTGGAATGGAAAAATCAACATCGTGAAAACGGCAATACTTCCCAAGGCTATCTACAAATTCAATTCGATACCTATCAATATTCCAACCTAATTCTTCAAGAAAATGGAAGAGGCAATCCAATAATTCATTGGGAACAATAAATACCCCAAATAGCAAAAACAATCCTCAACAGAAGGAATAGTTGTGGAGGAATATCAATACCAAATTTAAAACTCTACTACAAAGCAATAGTAATCAAAATGGCTTGGTACTGGCATAAGAACAGAACTCAGGAACAACGGAACAGAACTGAAAACCCAGAGAGAACCTACAGACCTATAGCTTTCTAATATTCGATAAGGGAGCTAACAAAATACAATGGAAGAAAAACAGCTTCTTCAGTAAATGGTGCTAGCAAAATTGGTTAACTACTTGTAGAAAACGAAAGCTAGATCCTTATATATCACACTGAACCTGAATCAACTCCGAATGGATCAAAGACCTCGACGACAAAGCAGACAATCTGAAATCATTACAGGATGGAGTAGGAAAAATCCTAGGTCTCTTTGACACAGGCTGAAATTTTCTTAATAGAGACCCAGAAACACAACAAATCAATGAAAGTTTGGACAAATGTCATTGCATGAAATTGCAGAGCTTCTGTATGGCAAAGGACATAGATAGCCAGATCAATAGAAAGCCCACGGATTGGGAGCAAATCTTCATTAGCCATACAACAGAAAAGGTTCTCATATCTACAATACACCTGGAACTCAAAAAAATTAAACCACCCAACAACAAATCCTCAAAGAAACAACTGCCCAATAAATAAGTGGGCAAAAGACTTAAAGAGAAGCTTCTCTGAAGAAGAAAGAAGGATGGCCAATAGACACATGAAGAAATGTTCAACATCCCTAGCCATAAAAGAAATGCAAATAAAAACAACATTGCGATACCAGCTCACCTCAGTTAGAATGGCAAAAATCAATAACTCTAATAACAACAGATGCTGGAGGGGATGTGGACAGAATGGAACCTTACTGCATTGTTGGTGGGAGTGTAAACTTGTTCAAACACTTTGGAAATAGTATAGAGGTTTCTCTATTCTCCACATAGAATTCCCCTATGACCTAGCAATCCCACTCTTGGACATTTACCCAAATATTTACAAACAAGACCACACTAAAGCTACCAGCACAACTATGTTTATTGTAACCTTATTTACTATAGCTAAGATCTGGAACCAACCCAGATGCCCCTTAGTAGATGAATGGATCAAGAAAATGTAGTGTATATATACAATGGAATTGTATTCCTCCATCAGAAAGAATGACATTGCTCCATTTCTTAGGAAATGGAAAAACTTGGAAAAAATTATATTAAGTGAAGTAAGCCAGGCCCAAAGAAACATAGGTCCCATGGTTTTCCTTATTTGCAATAACTAGTGTATGTCTGACTCAAGCAGAAAAGGTCAGATAAGTTGGTGTCAGGGAAATGAACCCTAAGATGCAAAAAGATTCAAAAAGTTTTACTTTCATTCAATTTTCTCTAGTACATTTATAAATTTATTTCTTTGTTGCTTTTTATGTCCTCTCCTACGGTATAATCCCTGCTTTCACTGTATTTTATGTTGTTATAATTTATGGAGGGAAAGGGAAAGAAAATCATTTAAACAAGGATTACAGATGGGCCCTTTGCAACAATGAGATGTACAAGTCCTATGTCGAAAATGAACTTTACAACTTTGTTAAGTGGAGGTGGAGGGTCGGTTAGGGGGATGGGGAGAGGATGGGATGGGAAGGGGAATCAAAGGAGGAGGCTACAATGCTTGATAAGATATGTACTCTTTATTTTGCCCATGTAATTTTAACCCCTCTGTACAGTATTTGCACTATAAAAATATGAAGAAAAAAAGAATCAGCTGCTGTGGACTAAAAGTTTGCGATAATCCTTCTAAATTGATGACTTCACTTGTTGTTACATGTCTACCATCCCAACTCCAGAGGACCAGGTCTGGTGATGCATACCTTTCACAGATAGGAAGACCTCGAATAGCCCAGCCAGAGCATATATTGAGGCTCTCTTTCAGAAATACCCAAGACAAAAAGGTGGCTCCTCAGAGCCAGGGAGAGGACACAAGTAGGGGATCATGGTGCCCCCAGAGGGGTGTCTGACCCGGGGTAGGGGTGGTTTGGGGGCAGCCACACACCTGTGCTGCTGGGAGAACTTGCTTTAGGCTGCTCCAGGTGGGGCGAGCAGCGATGGCAGCGGCATTGCAGACACATGGCCTCAGAGCAAAGAACCAGGGCCAAGGAGCAGGTTGGAGCTTTACACGGCCTGGCAGGGTGCCATTGCCTGATGTTTGAAATTCCGCACCTTGGGAAGGAGGGAAGGAAGCCAGGGTGCTGGCAGGCATCTCAATTTCCTTCTATATTCCAAAGTTGCCTGGAGTCTCTTCCTCACCACTCAGCCATCTCTACCTTCCTCAATTGCTGGTAGTGGTGTAAACTAACAGATTATATCCTGGTGCTACCAGGCAGCATGGAATGTGGGCGTGGCCACCACTCTTGTATCTCATTGGTCAGAGCGAACTATGAAAGAATGGGGGTGTGGCCAGAATCCTGTGATGCAAACAGCATGGGCAGAGTCAAGATGATAGCTCCCTCAGCCCTTTTCCCAGGGAACAATTTCCAATTCAGTTGGAGACAAGAGGGTGACCTTATTTAGATGGATGGTTTCACAGATTGTTGTGTATGTCTGTTTGTTCCTAGTCCCAGACCTTGTACTCAGGATATGAGCACAGTATGTGAACTGCTTTTGATCAAGGCTGGCCTTCCACACTAGAGCCACAGGGATTCTGGCTTTGTTGGCACTGAAGTTGGACTTTCTTGTCTAGGGTGACTTCGACTATGATCCTCCCATCACATCCTTGTAAGTATCAAGGAGGACTGCTGAGAGCCACTGGTGCCAGCCTAATCATTGTTCTTATTGGTGTTCTTAGACAAACTGGTGAGTTCCCTATCCTTGGGTTTAAGTGGTGGGAGCTGTAGCCCACAGTTGGAATCTTGGTCTTGCCACCTCCAAATGGAAGGAGATCCTAAGAAACTTATTCCTGTCCATATGATTACCAATGGAATATGATGTATGTCATGATTGAAAGAGCAGTTCTTGAATGATTCTAGTATAAAATTATACACAATTATGTTATAGGATACTGATCGATGTTAGTTAATATTTTATGAGCCATTTAAACAATCACATTAATAAAATGGAGGTATAATGATATACCTTAGAATTACTATACTATTACATACTAAAAAAGTGCTATTTTTCTGCCAAGACTGGGACTGGAACTGGTAACTCTGTTGCACTGTGTGGGAAGGGGAAACTGGCCTCCTAGAAGTCAAAAAATTCATGTCTATTCCTTACGCCTGAAATAGATCCCCACCACTAGAAAACATCCTATTCATGTACAATTTACATATATGATTTATATTTATATACATATGTTGACTCCATATTGCATTCAGTACAGTTATTTTATTTTTTGTTTTATTCATGTTTTGAGCATTTATTTTGACTATTATGGCACATAAAACATTGATTACATAGATTACATAAGGTAGAGGTCTACATATGTATTCCACTTCATACCTGACACCCAGGACTTTCACAGAAAAGGAAAACACTTGTCACTATCAACTTCTTACTCCACAATTAATTTTTGGGGAGTGCTGGCATCTGAACTCAGGGCCTACAAGCCTACAAGGCCCAATTCATGAATGGGTGAGTGTCAGCACGCCATCCTGGGGCAAATTGAGCTGACAGGCTGCTCCCAGGACCTGAGCTCAAGCCCCAGGGGTTAACAAAATAAGAACAGATTGACATGCAGATGGAAGTATGCTAATAAATATGTTTTGACAGAGTATCAGAGATGTCTATACATTTTCAGTTATATAGACTACATTCCTACCAATTCCTTGGTATTAATCATGCGTCCATTTAATTAATGTTATTGTTTTCACCCTTATACTGTTAATGAAATCAATCAGTGTCCTGAAATTATAGTGTTCCTGTAAGTAATAATATTCTTTTTATGCTTCATAAATATTAAATAAAATTAGTTAGCTTCCTGAAATGTTGCTGTCTAATATTATAGGAGCATCATTCATGATCAACTCATTGAACCTTGACATTGATAATATTCCATTGTTCTTCCTATGGATGGGAACCATTTTCTTAGTATCTCCTGCCATTGGTTGGTGTTAGGACGGGGATTCGAAATCAGGGCCTATGTTGCCATGTGGGCCTATGCTTCCCAGACAGTCTGCCAGCATTCAGCATTGCAAGGTGAAGTACCCTTTGAAACAGTGTCATTCAGACCCATGACGGTTACCATGCAAAGGAAGAAAACATAAAAAGGCCACATTTTTTCTGTGAATTGCTTTCCCTGAAAGACCTGGGGGTCTAGGATCCTAGAAGCAGCTGTAGATCTAGTGGCTGCACCCCGGCCTAGGGTGATCGAAGCTGAGGCAGAGTTGCAACAACCTGACTTCAAGCCCCGTACTGAGAAAAGTAAAATAAAAAATTTAGTTACCTGGCTTGCAATTCACACAGTTTATTTTTACAGGCTTTGGATTTGAACTCAGGATCTGGGTAAATCTGGAGCAAGGTGTATGAAGGGGAAGATCACTGTACTTAAAGATAAGAAAGTCAGACCTGTTCACTAGTTCTGATCAAGCCTCAGCCCTGGAAACATACTATTTATATATATATTGTAAAGATAGGATTTATACTTACCTATAGATGTTCAGTCCATACATGTTTGGTGTGGTTGTTCCTTGAAATTTTTCTTTTATTCATTTATTTAACATTGATTGTACTATGATGAAACCCGTTCTGTTTATTACATAGATGACATCCTATCACAGAGCATCTAGATTTGTAGAAATGTTCTCCACCATGCCAGGATTCTCAGGATCACCCAGGACATTCAGAGAAAAGGATAACAAGTTTCACACTTGGCTTCTTACACTACAACCCACTTGTTGGTAGTGCTGGTATTTGAACTCAGGGCCTAGTAGGACCAATTGTCCAATCAGTCAAGGTGAACACACCAACCTGTGAAATAAGGAGCTAGGCCATTCCCAATATCTGACATTTATTCCCAAGGTGGTCCAATATAGTCATAAATTCATAATTTAAACATACAATCTATATTGACATTCATGTGTCAATAGCATCTTGTGTTTAGTGAACTTCTCCTTATTTTGTCTCTATTTCATTGAGGTATTGTGTATTTTACTAAATATGGTGACAGGAATAACTTTGCTGACATGAATGACAACCTGTTCCAGTGGTTATAGTGTTGCTTATGAATTCCCCTTCTTGGTTGAGACTCAGGACTTTCACAGGAGAGGAAAACGTGTTCAACAACTGGCTTCTGATATCCGAATGAATTTTTTGTCAGTGCTGGGATTTGAACTCAAGTCTGGGTATCTCTGTTGCATTGTGGGGGAAGGGGAAGCTCACTATCCTTGAAGACTAGAATTTCAGGCCTGGTCTAGGGCCTGATTTGAAGCCTCAGCACTGGACAAAATCGCAAGCCCACCTTTTTTAAACTTAGGATCTCTCTTTACCTACAGGAGTGGTGTGCATCTTGCATTCAGTGTAGTTATTCTTTTTATTTTGTGTCTTAGTCATTGATGTTTTGTGCATTTTATTGAATATGGTGACAGATATAACTGTGCTAACATGAATGACAACCTATTCCCATGGCTATAGAATTGTTTATATACCATTCTCCATCCTTGATGAGAACCAGAATATTTACAGAACAGGAAAACATATGCAACCTTGGTTTTTTCAGATGAGAGTGAATCTTTTGGCAGTGCTGGAATTTGAACTCAAGGCCTATCAGGCCCAATTGGTGAATGGATCATGTTAAGTACAGCAGCCTGTGAGCCTCTAAGGAGCTCGTCCATTCCTGGGACCTGAGATTGAGCCCTGGTGGAAGGGCAATATAGTCATAAATTAATAATTAAACAAAGGATCTATATTTCCAACCATGGGTGGGCAGCATCTTGCGTTTGGTGTAGTCATCCTGGCTGAGACCCAGAATTTGCACAGCAAAGGAAGACAGGTGCAATGACTGGCTTCTCACATCAGGGTGAATTTTTGGCAGTGCTGAAATTCGAACTCGGGGCCTATGTGGCCCAACTGCCCAATCGGTCCACATGATCACACCAGACTGTGAGCCACTAAGGAGATGGGCTCTTCCCAGGAAATGAGATAAAGCCACAGGGAGGCCAAAATAGTCCTCGATGCATCATTGAAACATGGGGTGTATATTCACATCCGTGTGTGGACTGCATCATGCATTGAGTGTACTTATTGTGTTGATTTTGTATGCTATTCATGGATGTATTGTGTATTTTCTTATGTATATGATGACAGGTATAACTGGACTGACATGGATAACAACTTATTCCCATGACCACAGGGTGGCCCATGCATTCTGCATCCTAGCTGAGACCCAAGACTTGCACAGGAAAGGAAAATAGATGCAACAATTGACTTCTGACACCAAGATGAATCTTTTGGCAGGGCTGGGATTTGAACTCAGGGCCTACCAGGCACAATTGGTGAATGGGTCCACATGAGCACACCAGCCTGTGAGCAACAATGAGCAAGGCGTTCCCAGTACCTGAGTATGAGCCTCCCTTGGGGGAGAGTGGGAAGCACAATAGTCATCCATTCATAAGCTGAACGTAGAATGCAAATAAGTACAGATTTGTATAGAGTAGGATTGTGGTGACCTGTGATGGAATCCAATCTGTGAGTACCTATATTTGGTTCTTTTCTGCTGCATCCATTTCATGTATATAATGATTATTGTCCTGCTTCATCAACTCTTCTTAACAAATAATCTATACCCCATCAATCTTATGTATCATTTCCTACTCACATCATGCATGAACTACTCATTCAAGGATGAGATCTTTCACATGCCATGGCTCTTCCTAGGTCCAGAAACGAGTATCTCAGGATCTCCCGCCATTCCCTCCTCCTAGAGGGACTGAATTCAAGCCTTAGTCCTGGAAAAGATACTTCTTATATACATTTTAATGATAAGATTTATACTTATGTTCAGATGTTCAGTCCATATTTTGTTTGGTGCGTTTATAAATTTTATTTCTCATTTTATTCATTTATTTACCATTTATTGTATTGACTCTGATGACACCTCTACCATTTATTACATTGTTTACATCCTATCACATAGAATCTAGATTTTAGATGTGTTCTCCATTGTGCCTGGCAATGTGAGGATCTGAACTCAGTGCCTAGCAGGCCCAATTCATGAATGGGTGAGTTTGAGCATGGGATCCTCTAGCCAATGAAGCTGTCAAGTGGTTCCCAGGCACTGAAATCGACCCCCATATTTGGCCAAAACAGCGATACATGGATAGGCAGATGGTGGTATACAAATATATATATTGTTAAAGAGTGCCAGAGCCCTCTATCTATGATTGAATGACACCTATTACATTCCTACCAACTCTTAGGTATTTATTATACCACCAATGAAGGAATATTATTCTTTTCATGCTTAATAAACTATATGATAATCAGCATTCTAGGATTATTGCATCCAATTTTGGACTAGCTGGATGCATGAACTACTCATTCAGTTGGTATTCCCATGCATAGGAATGAGTCTCTTGTGATCTCCTGCCATTGGTGTCAGGACTGGGATTTGAACCCAGGGCTTATGTTGACAGGTTGGCCTATGGCTTCCCTGATAGCTCACCAGAATCAGCAATGGCAGGTCAGGTCCTCTTTGTAGCCATGTCATTCAGACCCAGGATGGTCACCATGCCCAAAAAAATCGTAAAATGCCAGCCCTCTGCAGCTCACCACTTTTTGTGCTTTCCAGCTTTTTTTTTTCTTCCTGCAAGCCTTCTGGCCTAGGATCTCAGGATCGGCTATGGGTCTGGAGACTGCACCCCAGCCTAGGTAGATTCAAGCTGAGAAAGTGTTTGCACAACCTGAGTTCAAGTCCCATGGATGGCTAAAAAATAAATAAATAAATAAAATATTAATTATTTATCTAAATAAAAAAATAAAGCTCCCAGGTTTGGAATTTCTGCCAGTTTTCTTTCCTAGCCTGGGATTTGAACTCAGGGTGTTGGTAAATTTGTAGCAATGTGAGGGAAGAGTTGCCACTACTTCAGTTAAAACCCCGTGCCAACCACAAAAGAAAAACTAAGTCACTGACCTCGGCAGGGTGAAGTAGTTGTGGAGATGGGAGGAAGGGATGGTAGGGAGAAAACAAAGAAGGAGTCAACAATACTCAATAGGAAATGTACTCATTACCTTGCTCCTGTAACTGTAATCGCTCTGTAAAACACTTTTGCAATAAAAAAGTACAAAAAAGAGAAACAATGTCGTTCTCAGAGAAGCACTTTAGAGGTAAGGAAAGGATGTCTGAATAGCTGTACAAATTCCACACTGCTTTTTTTTAATGTTCAGTATGGAACTGAGTAAACGTAACTGCTTCCATTAAAAAAAGAAGTCACTGTCTTGGAACTGGGGCCAGTATTTCTGCCCCTGCTAGGTTTTGAGATCAGTGTCCAGGTAACTCTTTTATACCATGGGTGAAGGCAAAGCTCACTGTCTTTGAGGAAAAGAAATTGAGGCTAGAGTTCCCAGGGCCTGAATGAAGGCTCTGCAATGGAAAAAATGTTTCTATACATGTTTAATATATGATATACACTTACATATGTATGTTAATTTCATATTATGATTTTTATTATTGATTTTGTATTTTGTTTTTCTTTTATTCATTTATTGATTGATTATTGTATTTAGTATTATTATACACATAATATTTATCACAATTTGCACATCTATAATAAAATTCAATTCAATAATTTAGGATATTGACTCATTTTTATTAATATTTTATTAAGTGTTGAAACATAATACATAATTAAATGGAAGCATTTGCCACAGTCTTCACATGTTTAGCGTGAAGGAGGTATAAATAAATAGAGATTGATGTATATAAGCATTATATACACAGAAAGATGTCTGTATATTATTATTTTATAGCTATTACTACCAATTATTACTTATTAAATTACATCTCCATTTAATGATGTGTCCCAGTTACCAATTAGTAAAGCATTAACTAAATTACTCAATATCCTATTATTATCACATATGTACATACATCCATACACATAACTTCATATTTTATAGAATGAGACAGATGTCTATACATTATTAAATTATGCATCATGTGTTACTAGCAATTATTAGGTATTTATGTTTCAATGACATTTTTATTCTGGTAATACTTAATAAAATTTTAAACTTAATCCACAGCATATAGTTTTTGTTTCTAATGTTATCTAGAATGATTCACTTCTAATTCAATCTGTTTTTCATTTATTGTAGTGACAATTCTTCCACCTATGACATTTTTTACATTTATGATATCCTATTACATAACATATAGATTAGCATCTGTATTATACATCCTACCTGTCATCGAGCACTTTCAAAGAAAAAGAAAACATGTGTCACGCTCGGCTTCTCACTCCAAGATTACATTCTTTGGCAGTGGTGGGATCTAACTCAGGGCTTAAAAGGCTGGATTCATGAATGGCTGTCAGCAAAGCAGCTTCTAGCCAATTCAGCTGCCAGGGACTTCCCAGGCCCTGAAATCGAACCCCATATGTTAACCCCATATTGTGCTTAGTGTACTTATTCGTTTTATTTTTTGTTTTATTCATTTATTTACCATTTATTTTATTGACTGTTATTACACATGAAATATTTATTACATTTATTACATAGGATATAGATTTGCCTATGTATGAAAATTCACACCTGATTCCCAGGACTTTCACAGAAAAGGATAACATGTGTCACCATGGGCTTCTTACTGCACGATTCAATTTTTGTGAGAGCTGGCATCTGAAGTCACAGCCTACAAGGCCCAATTCATGAATGGAGGAGTGTCAGCATGCCAGCCTGAGGCATACTGAGCTGACAAGCATTTCCAGAACTTGAGATCCAGCTCTAGGAGTTGACAAAATTAGAACAGATTGACATGCAGATGGTAGAACAAAAATAATTATTGATTTTTATAGAGTGCTAGAGATGTCTATACATTATTCAGTTATATAGGCTACATCCCTATCAATTCTTGGGTATTTAGTATATCTCCATATAATTAATTGTATTGTTTTCATCCTTAATTATTGATTAAATCAACCACTGTCCTGAAACTATTGTGTCCATGTAATTAATAGTATTCTTTGAATTTGTCAAAAATATTCATTAAAATCATTAGCCTCCTAAAATCACTCTATTTATATAGTAGTATTCAGAAACAACTACTTCAACCTTGCCATTCATAATCTTCCATTGGTATTCCTATGAATAGGAACGAGACACTTAGGATCTCCCTCCATTGGTAGGGGTCAGGACCCGGCTGAAAACACAGGGCCTATATTGCCATGTAGGCCTATGGCTTCCCTGGTAGTCCGCCAGCCTTCAGTAATGCCAAGTTACCAACATTCTTCAACCAGGTCATTGAGATGCAGCATGGTCACCTAGCAAAGAAAACAAATGTAAAACTGGTAGCCATCTACAAGTTGCCAGTTGTTTGTTTGTTTGTTTTTCCCCTGGGTCACATTATTTTTTTTCTTGTCAGCCTTTGGGTCCCAGGAACCAGGTTCGGCTGTGGGTCCAGGGGCTACACCCCAGCCTAGAGTGATCAAAGCTGAGGCAGAATTGCCATGAGCTGAGTTCAAGCCCTGTGTTTGACAAAAGAAAAATACCTACCTACCTACCTACCTACCTACATACATACATACATACATTAAAATATTTTAAAAATTATGAGGCTCCTTGGCTTGGAATTCATGCCATTTTTTCTGCCAGGCCTGTGATTGAACTCAGTATCTGAGTAAATCTGCAGCACTGTGGGGGATGGGGAAGATCACCATTCTGGAAGACAATAAAGTCAGGCCTGTTTCTAGGGCCTGAATTAAAGTCCTAGCACTCGAAAAAATAATATTCATATATATTTTAAGTACATAAATTTTATTGACCTACACATTTTTACTGCATGTTGCAGTTAGTGTATTCATTTTTTTGTGTTTTTTTTCTTACATATTTTAGTGAATAAGATTACACATATAATATTTTTTGCACCATATTACATAAGACATAGATTTGCCTATGCATTCTACATCATTCCTGATGTAAAGAAAATAAGTGGGACAATTGGCTTTCCACCAGGATTAAGTTTTTGGAAATTCTGTGAATTGAACTCAGGGCCTAGCAGGCCCACTTCATGGGTGGGTAAATGTTAGTACACCAGTCTGATGCAAGAGAAGTTGGCTGGCAAATTTGAGGACCTAAGATCAAGCTCTAGGAATGGCCAATATATAAACAGATAGATGACTAGACTGACTAGACTGCAGTGTGTGTGTGTGTGTGTGTGTGTGTGTGTGTGTGTGTGTGTGTGTGTGTGTGTGTGTGTGTGTGTGTGTGTGTGTGTGTGTGTGTGTTGTGAGTTACTTTTAATCAGGGCTATCCCTCTACCACTGGAGCTACACAGCTCTACTTCTGGTTTTGTTGGCACTGAAGTTGGACAGGGATCTCAAGGACTACCCTGCCTAGTGTGAATTTGACTATGATCCTCCTATCACAGCCTTGTAAACATCAATAAGGACTGCTGAGAACCACTGGTGCCTGCCTAATCATTGGCCTTGCAATTCTTGGACAGACAAGTGAGTTCCCTCTCCTCGAGTTAAAATGGTGGGAGCTGGTGCCCCCAGTTCGAATCCTGGTCCTGCCACCTCCAAATGCAAAGAGATCCTTAGAAACACATTCCTATCTATATGAATACCAATGGAACATGATGTATGTTATGATTGAATGGGAAGTTCTTAAATAATTCTACGATAAAATTATACACAATTATATTATAGGACCCTGATCGATTTTAATCAATACTTTAATCAATCATGTTCATTAAATGGAGGCATAATGGAATACATTAGAATTGGGTGTCACATAGTATAAAGGTGCCATTTTTTTCTGCTAGGACTGGGATTGGAACTCATGGTCTGGGTAACTCTGTTGCACTGTTTTGAAAGGTGAAGCTAGCCTTCTTGAAGCCAAGAAATTCATGTCTGTTCCTTACGTCTGAAATCTAACCCCAGTACTAGAATACATCCTATTTGTGTACATTTTAAATATATTATTTATATTTACATACATAGGTTGACTCCCGATTGCATTCAGGGGAGTTATTAATTTTATTTTTGTTTTATTCATGTGTTTGTGGGGCACATGGGCAGCAATGATGGTGCTGAAAGGAAGTTGAGTGGGCACAGGCCAATTGTTTACCTTAAAAACTGATTGGATATAGCTTAGGTGCCTGATAGGGTGTGACGTTTACAGTGATTGGTTGGTTCCTTTCCCTCCCCTTCCATGCCTCACAATTTTTCCCTTTAAATGGTGCTTGCTATGTGGTAATAAACGAGTTCTTGCTTGACTTGACTCCCCACTGTGTCTGAATGTCTCCCGGGCTAAGGGAGACTGGGGAATGGCGAGTGGCGCACTTACCTTTCCTTGGGCCCCATCCCTCTTTCAGGGGCAAACAATGACCCAACATGTATTGACTGTTTATTTTATTGACTAATATGGCACATAGAACATGGGTTACATTGATTAAATAGGATATACATATGTGCATATGTATTCCACTTATACCTGACACCCAGGAATTTCCCAGAAAAGGAAAACATGTGCCACCATCAGTTTCTTACCCCATGATTCATTGTTTGGGCATGATGGCATCTGAACTCAAGGCCTAAAGGGCCAAATTCATGAATGTGTGTGTGTCAGCATGCCATCCTGGAACAAATTGAGCTGATAGGCAGTTCCCAGGATCTGAGATTGAGCACCAGTGGTTGACAAAATAAAAACAGACTGACACACAGATTGTAGTACACTAATAAATACATATATCTTCACAGAGTGCCAGAGATGTCTATCCATTGTTCACTTATATATACTACATTCTTACCAATTCTTGGGTATTTATTATGCCTTCATGTAATTAATATTATTTTTTAATTTTTTTATTGTGAAAATAATGTACAGAGGGTTACAATTACATGGGCAAGATAATGAATACATTTTTTATCACGCATTGTAGCCTCTTCCTTTGTTTCCACTTCCCATCCCTTCCCATTCTCCCCTCTGCCCCCCACCCAATCCTCCCTGCTCCCTCACCCCACCCCCACACCAAAGTTGTAAAGTTCATTTTTGACATCACTACTTGTACATCTCTTTGTTGCAATGGGTCCACCTGTATTCCTATTTAAACGATTTGTTTTTCTCCTTGCCCTCCACAAATTATATTGACATCAAGTACAGTGAAAGCAGGGGTTATACTGTGGGGGAGGGACATACAAAGCAACAAAGAAACAATCTTATAAATGTGTTAGAAACAATCGCATGAAAGAAAAAAACAACATTTGAGTACATATCTTAGGGTTCATTTCCCTAATATCACCTTATCTGATCTTTTCTGCTTTACTCAGACATATACTAGGTATTGCAAATAAGGGAAACCATGGGATAGGGCACTAGCCTTGAGCTGAAGAATACCCGGCCCAGAGTTCTGGCCCCAGGATCCACAAAAATAAATAAATAAATATTATTTTTATCTTTAATAAAGTATTAAGTAAATCAGTGTCCTGAAATTATTGTGTCCCTGAGAAATAATATTCTTTTAATGTTTCATAAGATATTAAATAAAATCAATCAGCCGACTGAAATCATAAAGTCTAATTGTGTACAAGTATCATTCATGAGCATGTCATTCAACTGTGACAGTGATAATATTCCATCATTATTCCTGTGCATGGGAATGAATTTCTTAGGATCTCACGCAATCTGGAAGTGGCATGACTGTATTTGATCTGTAGGCCTATGTTGCTGTGCGGGACTATGGCTTCTCAGCCCTCAATTAAAAAAAATATTTAGCTCCCTGGTTTGCAATTCATGACATTTTTTTCTGCCAGGCCTGGGATTTGAATTCAAGGTCTGGGTAAATATGCAGCACTGTGACGGAAGGGAATCTGAACATGCTTGAAGACAAAAGTCAGGCCTGTTCCCTAAGTCTGAATTCAAGCCTCAGGGCTGGAAAACATACTCCTTATATCCATTTTAAAGATAGGATTTATACTTCCATACAGCTAGTCAGACCATATTTTGTAGGGTGGGATTATTCATATTATTTCTTGTTTTATTCATTTATTTACCATTTATTTCATTGACTCTGATGACCCTTCTACCATTTATTACATTGTTTATATCCTACCACAGCATCCAGATTTGTAAATAAGTTCTCCATCATGCCTGAAACCCAGGATTCTCACAGAAAAATAAAACATGTGTCACACTTGGCTTCTTACTCCAAAATTAATTTTTGGCAGTGCTGGGACGTGAACTCAGGGTTTAGCAAGCCCAATTCATGAATGGATGAGTGTGAGCATGGCAGCCTCTAGCCAATGAAGCTGTCAGGTGGTTCCCGGTGCTGAGATCGAGCTCCAGGTTTGGCCAAAACAGTGATACATGGATAGGCAGAGGGTGGTATACAAATAAACATATATTAGTAAGGAGTGCCAGAGCCATCTATCTATGATTGCATGACACCTAAGACATTTCTACCAACTCTTAGGCATGTATTATACCGCCCTTGAAGGAATATTATTCTTTTCATGCATAATAACTTATTAAGATCAATCAGCGTCCTAGGATTATTGCATCCATTTTATACTAGACCGAAACATGAACTACTCTTTCAATTGGTATTCCTATGCATAGGAATGAGTCTCTTGTGATCTCCTGTCACTGGTGTCAGGACTGGGATTTGAACCCAGAGCCTATGTTCACAGGTTGTCCTATGGATTCCCTGATAGCATGCCGGCCTTCAGATATGGCAGGTCAGGTCCAGTTTGCAGCCATATTATTCAGACCCAGGAAGGCCACTGTGCAAAGAAAAAAATGGAAAATCCTCAGCCCTCTGCAGCTTGCCACTTTTTGTGCTATGCTATGTTTTTTTTTTCTTCCTGAAAGCCCTCTGGGCCAAGGATCCCTAGATTGCCTATGGGTCCGAGGATGCCCCACCCTAGGGCGATTGAAGCTGAGGCAGAGTTGCCATGACCTGAGTTCAAGCCCCATGTTGGCAAAATACAGAATAAATTAATTAATTATTTAACTAAATTAAAAAAAGAAATAAAACTCCCTTGTTTTGAATTTCTACCAGTTTTCTTTCCTATCCTGCGATTTGAACTCAAAGTCTTGGTAAATATGTACCAATGTGAGGGAAAGTGCATATTTGCCACTACTTGAGTTCAAACCCCATGCAAATCCAAAAATAAAAATTAAGTCACTGAACTCGGCAGGGAGAGTAGTTGTGGAGATGGGAGGGAAGGAATGGTATGGGGAAAACAAAGCAGGAGGCAACAAAGCTCAATAGGAAATGTACTCATTACCATGCTCATTTAAATGTAACCCCTCTGTACAACATTTTTACAATAAAAAATGAAAAAAAGTAGTGGTCAGACAAGTATTTTGGGGTTAAGAGAAAGGTGTCTGAAAGCTGTGCAAAATTCTACACTGCTTTTTTTAAATATTCAATACGTAACTGAATAAACAAAACTACTTCCATTAAAAGAATTAAGTCACTGTCTTGGAACTGGGGCCAGTATTTCCATCATTGCTGGGATTTGATCTCACCATCAAGGTAACTCTTTTGCATCATGGGTGAAGGCAAAGCTCACTGTCCTTGAGGATAAGAAATTCAGGCTAGAGTTGCCAGCTTCAGAATGAAGTCCCTGCAATGGAAAAATATTTCTATATATGTGTAATATATGATATATATTTACATATGTATGTTTATTATATATTATAATTTTTTATTATTGATTTTGTATTTATTTGATTTTTTACTTTTCATTTATTTATTGTTTACTATATTTAGTATTTTATACACATAATATTTAGTACATGTTTTACATGTAACATTAAAATTTATACACAATAATTTAGGACATTGACTGTTTTTTTCATTAATATTTTATTAAGTGTTGAAACATGATACATAATTAAATGGAAGCATTTGTCACAGTCTTCACATGTTTAGGATTTTCTCCCAAGTAGGAACTTTGTCTTCTTTATCTTTAGAACCTTCCTATATGAATTTCTTTAGATGATTTTTACTCAGAAGCCTTTTCTTGAGGATAGGCAAGTTGATGGATAAAATTGTAAGGGTGGGGCTAGAAATGTGGCTTAGTGATAGAGAGCTGGCTCAGCATGCATGAATGGTAAGGTTTGAATCCTCATTGCCACATACTCAGAAAAAGCCAGAAGCTGTGGAGTGGCTCAAGTGGTACAGCGCTAGGCTTGAGAAAAAGGAGCTCAGAGACAGTACCTAGGCCCTTAGTTCAAGCCACAGGTCTGGCAAAAACTGCAGGCCATTGCCTGTGGCTCACAACAGGAACCTTAGCTTCTCAGCAGGCTGAGATCTGAAGATCACAGTTCAAAGACAGCCTAGGCAAGGAAAACCTGTTAGACTCTTATCTCCAATGAATCACAAAAAGACCACATGAGGTGCTGTGGGTCGAGTGGTAGAGTGTTCGCCTTGAGCTGAATGGCTCAGCGACAGTGCCCAGGCTTGAGTTTGAGACACAAAACTGGAAAAAAGTGAGGGTTAAGCAAATTACTATTCCTATTTGTAAATTAGTAGAACATTCTCTGGAAAAAATGAATGTTCATGTACACCAGAATTGGAGTTAGAGCTCAAGGTTGAAGTGTAGCCCATCCATACCCATAGCCTCTCAGACTCTAGTATTATAAACTTGTGTCTGAAAGGTCCAATGTTGAAAGGCCTAATATGCTGCCCAAGACCTTTGTGATAAGCAGTTGACTTGTAATGCCAATGTTATTACAGTTCTGAACCTAGCAGAGCACCAGTAGCTCATGCCCATCACCCTAGCTCAGGAGGCTGAAGTCTGAGGATCACAGGATGAAGCCAGTCAGGGCTGGAACGTCTATGGCACTGACTTCTATTACTGATAGTTCAGATGTTCAAGAGCTTCCTGTGTTTCCCTTGGTAATGAGAAGTTACTTGCACTCTAAATGTTCTTAGCGTTCTTGAATTATAAAAGCAGACAAGAAACATCATTGAACAATCCTGGGTTCATATGAAATTCTCAGCTTCTAAGCCATAGCCCTTTTAGCAGGAAGAACTCCAGTGTAACAATATTTGAAGGCAGAAAACAGTTTCAAAAGCCAGACTACGTGAAGAGACCTAGGCCTACAGGATTAGGAGGCAGAATTTACACACTCAACAGGTAAGTGAGCTGCAAAACCACTTCATTCATTCCAGACACGGCCACCAATGAGGGGTAACCTAAAACATTTGTCAGAGTTACGCAAGGATCAGGCTTTTATCTGCCTCTTCAAACAATGACTAATTATATTTCCTCCCTCAGGTGAAGGGAACCCCAGGCTACCTTTAGGTTAACAATAGAGAGCCTTGCTCTTTGGTCTTAGGGAGTGGTTTTTTTTTTTTTTTTTTTTTTTTTTTTTTTTTTTTTTTGTCAAAATACTGTACAGAGGGGTTACAGCTACATGGGCAAGATAGTGAGTACATTTCTTATCAAGCATTGCAGCTTCCTTCTTTGTTTACCCTTCCCATCCTCCTTCCCCCCAACCCAATCCCCCCCCCAAGTTGAAAAGTTCGTTTTCAATGTGACAACGTGTACTTCTCATTGTTGCAACAGGTCCACCTGTATCCTTATTTAAAGGACTTGTTTTTCCCCTTCCTCTCCACAAATTATACTGACATCAAATACAGTGAAAGCAGGGGTTATACTGTGGGGGAGGGACATACAAAGCAACAAAGAAATAATCTTATAATTGCATTAGAAGCAAATATATGAAAGAAAACCAACATTTAAAATACATATCTTAGGGCTCACTTTCCTAACATCACCTTATCTGACCTTTTCTGCTTGACTCATACATATACTAGATATTGTAAATAAGGGAAATCCTGGGACCTATGTTTTTTGGGCCTGGCTTACTTCACTTAATATAATTTTTTCCAAGTCTTTCCATTTCCTAACAAATGGGGCAATATCATTCTTTCTGCTGGAGACATAGAATTCCATTGTGAATATATTCCCCATTTTCTTGATCCATTCATTTACTGAAGGGCATCTGGGTTGGTTCCAGATCTTAGCTATGGTAAATAAAGCTGTTATATGCTGACATAAAGGGGATACAAATAGGGAAAGAAGAAATAAAACTCTCCTTTTTTGCAGATGACATGATTTTGTATTTAAAGAATCCCATAGTCTCCACTCCCAATATATTCAAGCTTATTCAAAACTTTGGCAAAGTAGCAGGGCATTAAATTAACCCCCCATAATCAATGGCTTTTCTGTATGCCAACAATGAGAAAAGTGGGGTTGAAATTACGGAAGCAACTACATTTTTAATAGCCCCACAAAAAATAAAATACCTAGGATTTAATTTAATTAAAAAAGTGAAGGACCTCTATGATGTAAACTTTAAAATCTTGAAAAAGGAAATCAAAACTGAGCTTAGATAATGGGAAAAACTCCCATGCTCCTTGATTAGATCAAAACAGCTTGGTACTGGCCCAAGAACAGACCTCAGGACCAATGGAATAGAATTGAAAACCTAGAAATGAACCTATAGACCTATAGCCATCTAACCTTGATAAGGGAGCTAAAAAAATAGAATGGAAGAATGACAGCCTCTTCAGTAAATGGTGCTGGCAAAATTGGTTAACTACTTGTAGAAAATTAAAGCTAGATCCTTATATATTACCCTGTACAAGAATTAACTCCAAATGGAACAAAGACCTTGGAGTCAAAGCAGACACTCAGAAACATTACATGATGGAATAGGATGGAATAGGAGAAACCCTAGGTCTCCATGCTGCAGGCCGAAATTTTCTTAATAGAGACCCGGAAACACAACAAATCAAAGAAAGGTTGGACAAATGGGATTGTATGAAGTTGCAGAGCTTCTGCATGGCAAAGGACATAGTTCGCAAGATCAATATAAAGCCCACAGATTGGGAGAATATCTTCACTAGCCATACAACGGACAAGGGTCTCATACCTAAAATATTCTTGGAACTCAAAAAATCAAATCCCCCAACAACAAATCCTCAAAGAAACAACTGTCCATTAAATAAGTGGGCTAATGACTTAAAGAGAAACTTCTCTGAAGAACAAAGAAGGATGGCCAATAGACACATAAAGAAATGCTCAACCTTCCTAGCCATAAAAGAAATGCAAATCAAAACAACATTGACATACCACCTCACCCGAGTTAGAAGGGCAAAAATCAAGAACTCTAATAACAACAGATGCTGGAGTGGATGTGGACAGAAGGGAACCTTACTTCATTGTTGGTGGGAATGTAAACTTGTTCAACCACTTTGGAAAGTAGTATGGAGTTTCCTCAAATGACTCCACATAGAGCTCCCCTATGACCCAGCAGTCTCACTTTTGGGCATCTATCAAAATGTTTACAAACAAGACCACACTAAATCTACCAGCACAACTATGTTTATTGCAGCATTATTTACCATAAGTAAGATCAGGAGTGGGTTTTTTGACTATCCATCTGTCAGATTTGAAGGCACTTCTACCTTTGCCAGTCCATTCTCCTTCCTTCATTCTCCACATCATTAAGGCAAAT
The DNA here is from genome assembly GCF_024711535.1 of Dipodomys merriami. Taxonomy (NCBI): domain Eukaryota; kingdom Metazoa; phylum Chordata; class Mammalia; order Rodentia; family Heteromyidae; genus Dipodomys; species Dipodomys merriami. Next base: position 105,897 of record NW_027202858.1, read on the forward strand.
TCCCAGTCCAAGGAGAGTCAGAGCCCTTTCTCTTCTGGCTCCAAGCACTTGAGTTAGAAACTGGCTCTGCCGTCTTGACTCTGGGGCCCTCGGCTCCCTGAGAAGTGGGAAAGATACAGTCTTCCTGTTCTGTGGTTGTGTGAAGACCATGTTGGGGTCCTGACACACTGCCTAAGACTTCATGACTGGGAAGTGTTCCATTCTTTCCTCCTGACATCCATGTCCAATTCTGGCTTTTTCTTGAATGTGCTACTGAGGAATCAAACCCAGGGCTTCTTGCATGCTAGACAGGCACTCTCTCACTAATCCAAATTCCCAGCCCCCTCATCTTTTTCTTAATGGTTGTTTTTACATAATTATGCTACCATTTTATGTCCCCAATTTTAATTTTCTGAATACTGGTTACTTCTAAGAAACCTGATTTTCTCTTCCCATGCTTGGTTTGTGCCCGTTCCTGCATTGGCCTCATAATAAAATGTAAATAAAAGCTGCTGAGGGTGACCTGCTTTAGGCAATTGGCTGCACAGATTGTTGTGTATGTCTGTTTGTTGCCACTCCTGGACCTTGAACTCAGGAGCTGCTTTACTTAAGGCTAGCCCTGCAACACTGGAGTCATATGGCTATACGTCTGGCTTTGTTGGCCCTGAAGTTGGACAGGGCTCTCAAGGACTTTTCTGCCTAGGGTGACTTTGACCATGATCCTCCTATCACATCCCTATAAGTACCAAGGAGGACTTTTGAGAGCCACTTGTGCCTAATCATTGGTCTTGTTGTTATTCTTGAACACACCAGTGAGTTCTCTATCCTCGGGTGAGATCTGGAGCCCACAGTTCGAATCCTGATCCTGCCACCTCCAAATGGCAGGAGATCCTAAGAAACTCATTCCTATCCATAGAATACCAATGGAATGTGCTGTATGTCATTATTGAATGGGAAGTTCTTAAATGATTCTAGGATAAAATTGTAAATAATTAGATTATAATACACTGATCAATTATAATTATTACTTTATGAAACATTTAAACAATCACATTCATTAAATGGAGGCATAATGAAATACCACAGAATTGTGTGTCACATAGTATAGAGGTGCCATTTTTTCTGCCAGGACTTTCTTTAGTTAATTTTTATATCCCATTTTCTGAATGTAATTTGGTATATGAAACTAGGATATATTATAAATCAATTATTCAAACAGTTTTTAATCAGAAATGTTTATAGTGAAATATAGAGATAAATCCAAGTTATATATATTTTGAAGACAGTGCTTGGTTAGTCCTCTTCTCATATTCCCCATTCCCTTCATGAGATTAATACACATTGTAAGGTAATGCTTAGAATGTTTTGGTGAGATAGGTTGACTTTAAACGAGTGAGTTACTCTATGCTGCATTTGTTTACTTTATCGTTTTCCTTAGGCATTATACTCAGGTTTAATCTCTGATGGGTGACAAATAAAGATATAAACATTTTTTAACAGTGGCTAAATTTAGACTGAGGAATCTAGATACAATGTAACTCATGCAGATAGGCCTTATAAGTCATGAGACCCTGGTATCAAAATGTTAACCAATGTTTACTGGTGTCATGCTTATGAGATTTTGTGAATTATAAACAGTGGTTATTAGAATGTTTTTGGAATCAAAATCATTTCCTAGGTTAGGAACAGAAGAGAGACATTATACACAGAACAAAATTTAAGGAGGCATTCAAAATTAGTTACCAAAATATACATCATGTAACACAATATTTTGAAAATACAAACTAAAGGGAATAATTTATGAAAAACATCAACATTTACAATAAATCCAGAATCACTATGACTGATTTTTTTCTTATCCCAGTTGCAATACAGATTACATAATGACTTTTCTCGTGATATCTTTAGTTAAGTCTTGATATTTAGCTGGAGAAGATATATTCTTTCATATATTCATTTGTCATATCAAAGAGGAAATGAATTTCATGCCTGAGTCAACATCCATAATAATGTTACAGATGTATCCTGCTACTTTGCCAAAGTTTCAAATCACCTTGAGTAACTGGGGTCTTTTTTTGGATCTAAATAAATAGGTATGCAATTTTGTCAGTACTAGAAAAATTTTGACCACCATTTGTTAAGCTATTATTTTCCAGAAACTACTTCTCTCTTTTCATGAGATTTTTAACTTCATTTATATCATGTGTTGATGTTCTCCTTTAGATTACCCACATTCAATCTTCTACAAAGTGTAATTTGGAATAGTTTAAAGTATATACACTCTTGTATACTGCTCAGATTCTATTAGTTGCATATTTTTTTTGTTAAATCAGTAGGAATTAGTTCTCAATATGGATAATATTGCACTTATTCATTGCTTTTCTGAATTTTTTAAGTATGCCTTGATTTTGTTATTTTATTCTTTTAAATATGTGCAGATCTCACTATGAATACAGTCACATTTGTTTTAAACAATTTGATCAATTCAAGGGGTTTGCTACATTAGGTACATCTAGATGAATTTAATTACAAATTAATGCAACCATATTTCTGAGACAGTTTCTTTATGTCTCTACTCCAAGTTAACATGTATTTGAGGTTTTTGTGCTTAAAAAAACTGGGGAAAACATGTTTTTGTTCCTGGCGGAGTTCTACTTTGTTGGTTGTTTTTCCAGTTGTGGTGACTTCAACATATGTGTTTATTTTATTTCAGTTGTTTTGTGTCAATGTTTTGTTTCATATAACAGAAATTACAAAAATAGTCAGTGATTTAGAACTTTCCAAATAGATTGTAAGAGAGACACTTGAAATTTTGTGACAACTAGGAATGGGCAGGTCTTCATAGTGGAGGGTTAGCAGAAAAACAGACATTGTTTGACATGATTTTAATTCTTCCTCCTCTTGTCTCATTATTTCCAATGGTATTACTTCAAAGACTTTAGTGGAAAGAAAATATTTTTGTCTGTATGAACTCAGAATTTTTGATTCAGTTGGGACACATTACATATTTATATTTCACTTTAACTCGGAAATCCTCTTTCCTTCATTTAAAATCACAGTTCTGAATTTATAATGCTAAAGTAGCATCTACTAATTTATACAAAATTGTCCAAACTATTTTCACTTCACACTACATGCAATATAGAGTGTAATAATAATAATGAGTAATATAGTATGTAATAATTGCCTTTGGGGAAAGTCAATTACAATGGTTTTGTGAGATACTGAGTAATAGTAACAGTTATGTTTGATTCTATTAAAAAATTCCAAGTTACACCTAAAAATTACTCACAGTTATAAATTAATGTTGAAAAATAACATTGTTTATTAGAAAAAGGCAGAAAGTTCAATAAGCTTCCTTTTTTAAACTTGTCTTGAATCTAGGCTTTGGTGGCTCATGCTGAAATCCTAGCTACCCAAAAGTCTGAGATCTGAGGATAGGATAGTGGTTCTAAGCCAGCCTGGGCATAAAAGTCTGTGAGACTCTTAGCGCCAATATATCTCTTGCAAAGTAGAATCGGCACTGTGTCTCAAGTGGTACAGTGTTATTCTTGCGCTGAAGAGCACAGCGACAGTGCCCAGGCCCAATGTTCAAGCGCCACAACATGCATAAAAAGTTGGCATGGATTTTTACTTTATTATTTCATGATTTTTTAATGTGAAAATACGTACAGAGGGTTTACAATTGCATGAACAAAGTAATGAGTACATTTCTTATCAAGCATTGTTGCCTCCTCCCTTGTATCTCCGTCCCATCCCTTCCCATCTCCCTTTCTGCCCCCTCGTCCCCCTGCGCCAAAATTGTAAAGTTTGATTTTCGACATAACGTCTTGTATATGTAATTGTTGCAATGGGTTCACATGAATCCCAATATGTTTTTTCCTTCCCCTCCCCAAATTATTTCAACATTAAATACTGTGAAAATAGAGGTTATTTCTTGGTGGAGGGACATAAAAACAACAAAGAAATCATCTTGTAAATATGGTAGAAAAAACAGCAAGAAAGAAATACCATTTGAGTCCTTATCTTGGTATTCATTTCACCTAAAATCAAATTGTTTGACAGTTTGTGTTTATCTCAAACATATACTAGTTATTGCAAATAAGGGAAACCATGGAAGCTATGTTTCTTTTGGCCTGGATTACTATATTTAATATAATTTTTTCCAACTCTTTCCATTTCCTAACAAATGGGGCAATGTCATTTTTTTTCTGATGGAAGCATAGAATTCCATTGTGTATATATACCACATTTTTTTTTATTGTAAGAATACCGTACAGAGGAGTTACAATTACATGGACAAGAATACAAGTACATTTTTTATCAAGTGTTATTGCCACATTTTATCGATCCATTCATCTTCTGAGGGGCATCTGGGTTGGTTCCATATCTTAGGTATGGCAAATAATACTGCAATAAACATAGTGGTGCTGGTAGAGATAGTATGGGTTTGTTTTTGATCATTTGGGTAAATGCCCCAAAGTGGGATTTCTGTGTCATAGGGGAGCTCTATATGGAGTCTTTTGATGAATCTCCATACTACTTTCCAACATGGTTTAACAAGATTACAGTCCCACCGAAATCTTGTCCAGCTTGTCTTGTCATTACAGTTCTACATTATAGCCATTCTAACTGGGGTTAGGTAGTATCTCAGTGTAGCTAGGAAGAATGAGCATTTCTTCATGTATCCATTGGCTACCCTTCCTTCCTCTTCAGAGAAGTTTCTCTTTAGTCTTTAGCCACTTATTTATTGGGCAGTTGCTTCTTTGAGGATTTGTTGTTGGGGGATTTAATTTTTCCAGTCCCAGGTATATTTTAGATATGAGACCCTTGTCCGTTGTATGGCTAGTGAACATCTTCTCCAAATCCTTAGGCTTTCTATTGATCTAGTTAGCTATGTGCTTTGCCATGAAGAAGCTCTGCAATTTCATGCAATTCCATTTGTCCAACCTTTCTTTGATCTGTTGTGTTTCTGGGTCTCTATTAAGAAAATTTCAGCCTGTGCCAAGGACACATATGTTATCTCCTTATTTGACCTGAAATGTTTTCAGGGTGTCTGCTTTGACTCTGAGGACTTTCTTTCATTTGGGATGGATTCCATTTTTTAATTTTTATTGATTTTATTGTGAAAATACTGCACAGAGTGGTTTCAATTACATGGGCAAGATAATTAGTACATTTCTTATCAAGCATTGTAGCCTCCACCTTTGTTTCCCCTTCAGGGTGATATGTATGGATCTAGCTTTAATTTTCTACAAGTGATTAACCAATTTTGTCAGCACCATTTACAGTAGAAGGTCATACTTCCATTCTATTTCTTAGCTCCCTTATCGAAGATTAGGTGGCTATAGGTCTGTGGGTTCATTTCTGGGTTTTCAATTCTATTCCATTGGTCCTGAGGTATGTTCTTGTGCCAGTAGCAAACTGTTTTGATTACTATGGCTTTGTAGTAGAGTTTGAAATTTGGTATTGATATTCCTCTAGCACATTTTTCTTTCTGTTGAACATTTTTGCTCTTCAGAGTCTTTTATTGTTCCATACGAATTTTTCGAATTCCTCTTCTATTTTCTTGAGCAATGAGTTTGTAATATTGATAAGCATCACATTGAATTTGTAGCTATCCTAGGGAAGTTTTGCCATTGTCATGATTTGACTCCTCAAATCCAGAAGCATGAGATGTTTTTCTACTTTCTAAGTTCCGTTTTTATTTCCTTTTTCAGCTTTTGAGTTTGCATCATAAAGATCCCTCACCTATTTGATTAAGTTAATACCTAGGTATTTTATTTTTTATGGGCTATTATGAATGAAGTTGCTTTCCTGATTTCAGCCATGCTTTTCTCATTGTTGGCATACAAATATCCATTGATTTGGAGAGTTACTTTTTCCCTTGTTACTTTGCCAACGTTTTGAATCAGCATGAATAATTTTGGAGTGGAGTCGGTGGGATTATTTAAATACAACATCATGTTATCTGCATATAGGGAGAGTGTTACATCATCTTTCCATATTTGGATCCTTTTTAGGTTTGCATCTTGTCTTTTGCTGTAGCTAGGCATTCAAATACTAAATTGAAGAGAAATGGAGAGAGTGGACCTCCTTGTCTCGTTCCTGAGTTAAGAAGAAATGGCTTTACTTTTTCACCATTAAGTACAATGCTGGCTGTATGTTTGTCATATACAGCCTTTATTGTATTGAGGAATGTTGACTGGATTCATAGTTTTTACAGAGCTTTTATCACAAAGGGTGTTGAGTTCTAATTTTATTCGCTTGGATACTGTTTCTTGGCTCTTATTGTGGTTTGTTGGTTTTCTATGTGTAGGATACTTTTGTCTTTTGTAAGGCTGGTTTGGTGTAGATACATTGTTTCAATGTTTCTTTGCTATGGACACTTTTTATTCGACCTTCGGTTATGAAGGATAGTTTAGCTGGGTACAGTATTCTTGGTTTGTAGTTGTTTGCATTATTGCATGGCATACACCATTCCAGGCTCTTCTTGCTTTAATCGGCTCTGCTAAGAAATCTGGGATGATTCTAATTGGTTTCTGTTTATAGGTGATTGTTCTTTTCTCCTTGAGATCTTTAAGGCTCCTTTCCTTGGTCTGAATTGATCCTGTGCAGATTATAATGTGACAGTGGGATATCTTGTTCTGTCTGGTCTATTTGGGGTTCTATAAGTTTCTTATATCTGAATAGGCCTATCTTCTTGTATGTATGGGAAGTTCTCTGCTAGGTTTCTGTTAAATAAATTTTCTGGACCATTAACTTCTTTTTCTAGGTGCTCCTCTACACCCATTATCCTCAGATTAGGCCTTCTGATGGTGTCTTCCAAATGTTGAATAGATCTATCATATTTTTTGGATTTGTCTTGCATAGTTTTATGTTTTATCTCTATAATATATAGGCTGTCTTCAATCCCCGAGATTCAATCTTCTGCATTTTCTAACCTACGGTCACAACTTTCTACTTGGTTTTTCTATTTCTTTTTCTTCTAATTGGTCGGCTTTGATGGCTTCAAAATTTTTGTTGGAGCTTTGTTTTAGATCTTGTATGAACATCTTTACTTCCTTAATTTTGTGTTCAGTTTCTCAAATCACTTAGTTGATTGGTTATGCTTTCCCTGGACACCCATTCTTTCTGTAGGGCTCCATTCAGCATTCCATTTGTGGTCTCCCTGACTTCCTTCAGCATTCTCTTTATGGGTTCCATGAATGCCTCTATTGATCTTTGTCTAGTCTCATCTTGCTCTCATAATTCCTGTATTACTCTTTGATTAGTTTCATCACGTTCACGCAATTCCATTAATTCTCTATTGCTGTGCTCCACCTGCTCATGCATTTCCTGTATTTATCTTTGACTTTTCTCCACCTGTAATTCCTGCATTAATCTTTAAGTAGCTTCCTAATGCTTACAAAATTCCTGTATTAATCTTTGGTTTGCCACCTCTCGCTCCCTATCACGCTCACACTGAGTCCTTTGCAAGTTCAATCATTTCATTCACAATGTTTACTAGTAGTATATGTATATGTTTTTATGGAGCTTCTCTGGATTATTCATTAAGAATTCTGTCACCTGATTAACATGAGTGGGAATTGAGATACTTGGACTTGCCATTATTATTGTGGTTTTCAGCTTTTTCTGCCCATTTGGTATGAGGGTAAAACCAATTTTGTGCTAGAACACTATTTTAAGGCAAGCATCAGCCAGAGTCCTGTAGTTTCACAATGAAAATGGCTGCAGATACAGTCTAATTCAACAGATACAATCTATTCAACATCAAACAACTATGTATTATTGTGCTACAAACAACAAAAAAGGATTTGGCAAACCAGAAATTATTATTTTTAGGGAGAAATGTGGGGACAAATAGGACTAGAGGGATGTGGAAGGGTAAAAGGAGAGTAAATTTAACCAATTCCTAATCTCAGAGAAGAAAATTGATTGGACAGAATGACAGAAGAGAAATATAAAAAAAAAGAGGGGTGACGGTAGAAGACGGTGGAGGAGAAGCTGGAGGCTAAACAAGCTCCGCCATAGAAAGTAGTTTTAGAGTTCCAGTGAACAGTCCTAAGCCAGAAAATCACACCAAGTGTGCCAACACAGGTCAGAGAGATGGCCAGAAAGGGACAACTCAGGCTAGGAGACAGCTTTGAGCTCTTGCCAGCATCTGCCACCGCCACCGCGGCATCGGTGGTGGTGGCAGCTGCAGACGCTATACCTGAATCACAGAGAGTCCGGTAGGAAGGTCCAGACGCAACGGGTGAGTGGATTCTACTCAACACAAAAAAACAACCCACAAGGAGCAGACATCTTCATCCTGCAGTTCGAAGACCAGAGACGACCCAGGAACCAAGACTCGGCATGAGTAGAAGTCTGACGTCCTCACTATTTCGCAGGGAGCAGAGGAGAGAATGCCACCCCTCCCCCCCAGTACTGGAGGTCTCCATCTTGGATACGGACAAAGCTTGGCAGAGCTGCTAGCTCCAACTCAGGCCTGGGAATTAAACTAGTGTCATTTAGCAGGCCCCAAGAAATTAACCGTGTGACCTGCCAGACTCAGCTCCACCCAGGGAAAAGTCACCCAGCTTCAGTGCCAGCCCTAGGAGTGACTTTCTTCACTGGGTAATCAGACACAGAGGCTGCCCCTCCCTTTAGCAGCCTCGACAATCAATTGAAATTCCATAAACAGAAACCCTGAGAATGGCTCCAGGTTGGGCTCTGTGAGTGTCTCACAAACTAGCCCCTAAGGGAAAAGCTACTGTTTGCTGAAAGGCCTCAACTCTACCCAGAACCTACCCTCATCACAGCATCTCCCTCTTTTGTGATAATCAAAGCAGATCTGCCTCCTATTGAACTATCCTGGGAGGAGGATTGCAAAATCCTGGGTGAAAGCAGAGCATTTTTCTGCCTGTTCAAACAAACTGACTTAAGAAACCAACCAAGCCACAGGACCACAAGCAGTCCAGAGACTACAACAAGAGGCTGGTTACTGACAGAAGGGAGACACAGGATTTTTCCCACCGCACCCAAAAAAATCAAAGAATTTCTTAAAATACTTCTTCTTCTTCTTCTTTTTGGTACCTTTTATTAAAAAAAAAATTTTTTGTTTTCTAAAAATTTTTAACTTTTTTGAAAAAAATGGTTTTCGAGTAATTTTTTTTCTCATAATTTTTATTTTAGGGATACATGTGTGTGTGCATTTTTCTTCCTTCTTTTTGTTTTCTTTCATCTTTTTTTGAATTATCTTTTTGTTTTTTATTTAGCTCTACTGAACTTCTGATCATTTTTTCTTCATTTCTTATCCTTTTCACCTTTTCTTCTCTTTCGTTCTTCTTTATGTGACTTAATTGTTGTCCTGCACATCCTCAGATAAAACCGTAGTTGACAATTAGACCATATCCCCCATTGTGTACACACTTAATCTACAAATTTATTACTCAATTCAAAAATCACTGAGACTTAAATTCCTTAATAGCAGTACTACCTCTTTATTCCTATATAATATTTTAAGCATTTTTACTTTTAAGTTTTTCACATCTCCTTTATATCGCTCCCCTTCTCTCATTATATTCACGTTCTTCTCTACATAGATTTTTTTTGCTTCTGCACAATATTATTAATTTTTACTTGACTATTTTTTCTGGTCACTTTTCCCTTTCTCTTTCTTCTTTTTTTTTCTCTCTCTAATTTCATCCTATCCAACCAATTTCCTGTTTGAGATTAGGAATTAGTTAACTCTCCCAGTGCCTTCCCACATCAGTCTATTCCTATTTTTAACCCACATCTCTCCCTAACCCTAATAATTTCTGGTTTTCCAAATTCTCCTTTCCAGTTCAAAGCCAATTAATATACAGTTGTTTGATGTTAAATAGATGTATCTGTTGAACTAGATTGTATCTGTAGACTATTGACTGTGCAAATTCAGACTTTGGTTGATGCTTGCCTTAAGAAAGTGTTCTACCACAAAACTGGTGCTATTTTCATCTCAAATGGGCAGAGTAAGCCAGAAAAACACAAGAAAATGGCAAGTCCGGGAATCTCAACTCCCACTCTTGATAATCAGGGGACAGAACAGATAATGAATAATCCAGAGGAGAGTTCCCAAATAGCTCTACAAAAACTGCTGGCAAACATGATAAATAAAAAGATTGAAAGCATACAAAGGACCCTGTATGAGTGTGATAGGGAGAGAGAGGAGGCAATACAAAGGTTTATACAGGAATATCATGAGCATGAGGAAGCTACTAAAAAAACCTGATACAGGAATTGTGTGAGCAGCTTGAGAATACTCAAAGAGAAGGCAGGAATGGCGTGAAAAGGCTGAGAATACTCAAAGAGAACTACAGGAATGGCATGTGCGGGAGCAGGAGGAAGCTAAGCAAACAGTAAGAGAGGAATTGAGAGAGCAGGATGAAAATACACAAAGATCATTAAAGGAATTCATGGGATCCATCAACAAAGAGCAAAGGAAGTCAGGGAGACCACAAAGGGAATGCTGAATGGAACCCAACAAAAGGAATGGGAGTCCAAGGAAACCATACGCAATCCACTAAGTCATTTGAAAATAAACACTGAACAACAAATTAAGGAAGTAAAGAAGTTCATACAAGATTTAAAACAAAGCTTCAACAAAGAATTTGAAGCCATGAAAGCTGACCAATTAGAAGGAAAAAATAAAAACAATGTAGAAAGTCTGAACAGCAGGTTATACCATACAGAAGATCGAATCTCGGGGATTGAAGACAGCCTAGATATTATAGAGAAAGAACATACAACCAGCCAAGACAACTCTACGAAAAATGATAGATCTATCCAACACTTGGAAGACACAATCAGAAGGCCTAATCTAAGGATATTGGTTGTAGAGAAACACCTAGAAACAGAAGTTAATGGTCTAGGAAATTTGTGTAACAGGATCCTAGCAGCGAACTACCAAACATGCAAAAAGTTAGACCTATTCAGATACAAGAAACTTATAGAACTCCAAATAAACCAGAAAAGAATAGTGCATCACACTGTCACATTTTAATCCATACAGGATCAACTCAGACCAAGGAAAAGATCCTCAAAGCTGTGAAGGAGAAAAGATTAATCACCTATAAAGGGAAACCAATTCGAATCACGTCAGATTCCTCAGCTGAGCCAATCAAAGCAAGAAGACTCTGGAATGATGTATGCCATGCCCTAAAATCAAACAAGTGTCAACCAAGAATATTGTACCCAGCTAAAATCTCCTTCATAACTGAAGGCCAAATAAAAAAATTCCATAGCAAAGAAAAATTGAAACAATACATCTCCACCAAACCAGCCCTACAAAACATTCTTAAGGATTTCCTACACATAGAAAACAAACAAGACCACAATAAAGGCCAAGAAACTGTGCCCAAATTGAGAATCCAAGAACCATAGGAAGAACCCAGTTTTGCAGCCCCCAAGAAGGGGGATAACATGGCAGGAATTCCCAAATCCCTCTCAGTCAGATCTATCAACATTAGTGGATTTAACTCTCCAATTAAGCGACATAGACTGTCTAGTTGGATTAAAAAACAAGATCCTTCTATCTGCTACTTTCAGGAGTCACATCTTGCCCTTAAAAACAAACACATTTTCAATGTTAAAGGCTGGAACAAAATCTACCAAAAAAAACGGCCCACATAAACAGGCGGGAGTTGCAATCCTAATATCAGACAAAATAGACTTCAAATTAAAATTCGTGAGAAGAGATAAAGAAGGACGCTACATACTAATTAAGGTATGTCACCTTCAGGAGGATCTTACAATTCTAAATATTAATTCGCCAAACATCGGAGCACCCAACTTTATCCAAGAATCACTACTTTCCCCCAAATCCCACATAGATCCAAAGACATTAATTGTTGGGGATTTTAACACATCACTCTCCCCACTAGATATATCAAAACGGCAAAAACTCAACAGAGAAACCGCAGATCTAAACAGCTGCATAGATCAACTAGATTTAACAGACATCTACCAAATATTTCATCGAGCAGCATCAGAATACACGTTTTTCTCAGCAGCACATAGAACATTTTCTAAAATAGAACACATTTTAGGCCACAAATTCATAAACATTGAAGTTGTACCTTGCATTCTCCCTGACCACAAGGAAATAAAATGAAAACTCAACACCAAAAGCCACCAAAAAGTCTGGTAACACAGAGAGGCTGAACAACACACTGTTGATTCACGAGTGGGTCATGGATGAGATTAGAAAGGAAATTCAGATGTTCATGCTATTCAACAAATTACCTGCTCCTCTGGGAAACAGCAAAGGCAGTACTCAGAGGCAAGTTTATAGCTCTGAGCTCCTACATCAACAAATTGGAGAGATCTGAAACCAACAATTTAACGACACATCTAAACCTCCTTGAAAAAGAGCGGCTGGATAAACCCCAATCCAAGAGACTGAAAGAAATTATTAAAATTAAATCAGATTTAAATGAATTAGAATCCAAAAAGTATAGAAAGAATCAATAAAACAAAGAGTTGGTTCTTCGAAAAAATTAACAAAATTGACAGACCCTTAGCAAATCTTATCAGAAAAAGAAGAGAACACACCCAAATAAATAAACTCACAGATGAGAATGGAAACATCACCACTGAAACAATCAAGATTCAGAACATTACAAAGGAATACTTCTCAAAACTTTATGCTAATAAGTTTGAGAACTTGACAGAAATGGACCTTTTCCTAGCAGATATTGACATGCCAAAACTAAACCAAGATGAGTTAAACCATCTTAATAGGCCCATATCAATCATTGAAATAGAAACAACAATAAGAGACCTCCCAGCTAAGAAAAGTCCAGGACCAGATTGTTTTACAGCAGAATTTTACAAGGACTTCAAACAGAGCTCACACCAATACTCCTTCATGTCTTCAATGAAATTGAAAGAGAAAGTACAATACTGAACACATTCTATGAAGCCATCATAACCCTCATCCCAAAACCAGGCAGGGACCCATCAAAGAAAGATAACTATAGACCCATTTCTTTGATGAACATTGATGCAAAACTTCTCAACAAAATTTTGGCCAATCGACTTCAACAATTCATCCAAAAAATCATACACCACGATCAAACAAGATTCATTTCTGGGAGGCCAACCTGGTTCAGTATACTCAAATCAATTAATTTTATTCAGCACATCATCAGAAGCAAGAATAAGAACAACATGGTTATCTCAATAGGTGCAGAAAAAGCATTCAACGAGATCCAACACCCCTTTATGATGAAGGTTTTGGAAAAACTAGGAATCCATGAGACATTCCTCAATACAATAAAGGCTTTATATGACAAACCTTCAGCCGGCATTATAATTAATGGTGAAAAACTAAAGACATTTCCTCTTAACTCAGGAAGAAAACATGGATGTCCACTCTCTCCACTTCTCTTCAATCTAGTAATAGAATGCCTAGCTACAGCAATAAGACAAGATGCACACCTAAAGGGGATCCAAATAGGGAAAGAAGAAGTAAAACTCTCCCTCTTTGCAGATGACATGATCTTGTATTTAAAGAATCCCATAGGCTCCAGTCCCAAATTACTCAAGCTGATTCAAAACTTTGGCAAAATAGCACGGTATAAAATTAACCCCCCAAAATCAAAGGCTTTTCTGTATGCCAACAATCATAAAAGTGTGGCTGAAATTAGGAAAGCAACTCCATTTGTAATAGCCCCACAAAAAATAAAATACTTAGGAATTAACTTCACCAAAGGAGTGAAGGAACTCTATGATGAAAACTTTAAAATCTTGAAAAAAGAAATCAAAACAGACCTTAGAAAATGGCGAAACCTTCCATGCTCCTGGATTGGAAAGATTTACATCATGAAATGGCCATACTTCCAAAGGCTATCTACAAATTCAATGCGATACCTATCAAAATTCCAACCTCATTCTTCAAGAAATAGAAGAGGCAATCCAAAAATTATTATGGAACAGTAAAAGAACCCGAATAGCAAAAATGCTCCTCAATGGAAAGAACACTGCTGGAGAAATATCAATACCAAATTTCAAACTCTACTATAAAGCCATAATAATCAAAACTGCTTGGTACTGGCATAAGAACAGAGCTCAGGACAATGGAATAGAATTGAAAACCCAGAAATGAACCTACAGACCTATAACCATCTAACCTTCGATAAGGAAGCTAAAAAAATAGAATGGAAGAAAGACAGCCTCTTCAGTAAATGGTGCTGGCAAAATTGGTTAACTACTTGTAGAAAACTTAAGCTAGATCCTTATCTATCAGCCTGCACCAGAATCAAATCCAAATGGATCAAAAAACTAGGAGTCAAAGCAGACACTCTGAAAACATTACAGGATGGAATAGGAGAAATCCTAGGCCTCCTTGACTCAGGCTGAAATTTTCTTAATAGAGACCCGGAAACACAACAAATCAAAAAAGGTTGGACAAATGGGATTGCATGAAGTTACAGAGCTTCTGCATGGCAAAGGACATAGCTAGCAAGATCAATAGAAAGCCCACGATTTGGGAGAATATCTTCACTAGCCATACAACAGACAAGGGTCTCATATCTAAAATATATTTGGAACTCAAAAAATTAAATCCCCCACAACAAATCCTCAAAGAAACAACTGCACATTAAATAAGTGGGCTAAAGACTTAAAGAGAAACTTCTCTGAAGAGGAAAGAAGGATGGCCGATAGACTCATGAAGAAATGCTCAACCTCACTAGCCATGAAAATATGCAAATCAAAACAACATTGAGATTCCACCTCACTCCAGTTAGAATGGCAAAATTCAAGAACTCTAACAACAACAAATGCTGGAAGGAATGTGGACAGAAGAGAACCTTAATTCTTTGTTGGTGGGAGTGTAAACTTATTCATCCACTTTGGAAAGCAGTATGGAGGTTCCTCAAAAAACTTCACATAGAGCTCCCCTATGACCCAGCTATCCCAATTTTGGGCATTTATGCAAGTGTTTACAAACAAGACCACACTAAAGCTACCACCACAACTATGTTTATTGCAGCCTTATTTACCATAGCTAAGATATGGAACCAACCCAGATGCCCCACCGCAGAGGAATTGATCAAGAAAATGTGGTATATATACACAATGGAATTCTATGCCTTCATCAGAAAGAATGACTTTGACCCATTTGTTAGGAAATGGAAAGACTTGGAATTAATTCTATTAAATGAAGTAAGCCAGGCCCAAAACACATAGGTTCCATGGTTTCCCTTATTTGCAATATCTAGTATATGTATGTCAAGCAGAAAATGTCAAATAATGTGATGTAAGGAAAATGAACCCTTAGATATGTATTTTAATGTTGTTTTTTCTTTAATGAATTTGTTTCTATCGTATTTATAAGATTATTTCTTTGTTGCTTTGTGTGTCCCTCCCCGACAGTTTAACCCCTGCTTTCAGTACATTTGATGTCGGTATAATTTGTGGAGGAGATGGGGAAAAACAAGTCGTTTAAGGGTACAGGTGGACCTGTTGCAACAATGAGAAGTACAAGTTGTTAGGTCGAAAACGAACTTTTCAACTTTGGTGCTGCGTGGGTGTGTGGGGTGGGAGGATTGTCTGGGGGCATTGGGCGGAGGCTGGGTAGGGATGTGAATGGTAAACAAAGGAGGCTGCAATGCTTGATAAGAAATGTACTCATTATCTTGCCCATGTAATTGTACCCCCTCTGTACAGTATGTTCACAAAAAATAAAAATTAAAATTAAAAAAAGAAATAAAAAAAAGAAAATTGGAACAACAAAGCTAAATTTAAGAAGTGAAACACTTAAAAATTATGTAGGTTTAAAGAAATGATACCGAGAGACAAAAATTATAGCATGAGAGGAGGGGAGGGTTAGAAAGAAACATGAAAGCAAAAAAATAAAATATTAAATTTAATTACATGATAATTATGTAGGTAAAAAGTGATGATACTCCTTTTAAAGAAGTTAAGCCTAAGAGGGTGTGAATTTAGTAATAAATTTCTGGTTTAAGTATGTACACAATAGGGAATAAGCTCTAATAATTGATGACAGGTATATATCTTGGGATGAGCACAACAGCAATTAAGTCATGCAAAAAAAAGAGACAAAAAAGTAAAAAGAATAAAAAAGGACCAAAAGCTCAAAAGAGATTAAACACAAACACACACACACACACACACACACACACACACACACACACACACACACACACACACACACACACACTCCAAAAATAAAAATTATGAGAAAAAAAGGTTAACAGAAAACACTTTAAAAAAATTAAAAATTTAAGAAAAGTTTCAAAAAAGAGTTCCTTGATTTTTTTGTTTTTTTGGGGGGTGAATGGGAAGACCCTGTATCACCCTGTGTCCATAACGAGTCTCTTGGTAGAGTCTCTGGTCTGCTTTTGGTGTTTGGTTTTCCAATTGCTTGATTGGTTTCTTGTCTCTTTGGGCAGGCAGAATCTGCTCTGTGTTAGGCATGTTTTTTGATCCTCCTCCCAGGCTAGTTCAGTGGGAGGGAGATCTGCTTGGAGTAACACAAAAGGGGAAGATGGCTGTTTCCTCTAGTTTGGAGATGCTGTGATGAGGCTTGGTTCTGGGTAGGGTTGAGGTCTTTCAGTAACCAGTAGTTTTCCCTGAGGGACTAATTCCTGAGACACTCACAGAGCCCAGCTTTGAGCTTTTCTCGGGGTTTATGTTTACTGAATTTCAATTGTTTGTCTAGGCTGTTGTAGGGAGAGGCAGTCTCTGGCTATGATTACCTGGTGAAGAAAGTCACTACTCTGTGGGCGGAGTTTTTCTGCCTGGGTTGAATGACTTTCTCCTGAGTGGAACTGACATCATAACTGACATCATAACTGTCCTCATAAACCTATTGTGTGATCGTGGTATTTCCCCTGCCAGGTAAGTATGGGAAGGGATGGGAAGGGGAAACAAATGAAAAGGCTACAATGCTTGATAAGTAATGTACTCATTATCTTGCCCCTGTAATTGTAACCCCCCTGTACAGTATTTTCACAATTAAAAATAAAAATCTATTGTGACCTATTGTTACATGGTAAACCTATTGTGACCTCATCACCATTATAGCATCACCAACTAAGTATAAATTCAAAATATTATTATAACTCGATATGGTGACATCATATTGCCATTGTGATATCACTGTTCCATTGGGTTTTCAAACCAATTATCACCTCATTACATTTTACAAAACTCGTGGCCTTTGAGCCTATTAACTTGTGAACTTGCACACTTATGATGCATAAAAGACAAGACAATCCAATGAGGCACATTGAAGATAACTTTATTTACACTAGAAATGGGCCTCCATTTACCTTGTCCTGTGCTGTACACTCAGTGACAGCCTAACCCCAACCACCAAACATCAGACCTCCAATAGGCATAGTTAATTGGTTTGCAAAACACCAACCCCCCAAATTATCATCTCCACGCTCCACACTTCAATAGGTAAGACTTTTTACTTTTCCCTTATTCCCTCCTTCTTTATAGAGTTTTCCTTCATTTTCCTTTTTCCCTTCCATCACTTCCTTCTTCTCTTTAGGACTCTCCACTACACTTCTCTGGACTGGTGGCCAATTGTCTTCCTTCCTCTCCTGTTTTCCCTCAAATTCCTCTTCTCCCAGGTCTTTCCCCTCCTGCTGTCTCACCACTTCCTTCCTTGCAGGTCATTCCTTGATTTTCTCCAATTCAATTGCTCTGACCATGCAGCCTATATATAGGTTGAACCCCTCCATCACTCCAGTGGGTTTCTTACCTAACAATTTTCCACCATTATTTCACAAACTGCCTATTCCCCAATCAATTCTTCACAGTACATTATGTGTGGATGACATCCTATCCCCTCCAGCAGCATGCCCTTCTCACTTGTGTGGCATGCCACATGCACTCCAGTGGCCAGGTCATGGGGTAACATTGATTAGTGTGCCCTGCTCATTATTAGGACCATGCTGCTTCATATATCCCCCAATGTTTTTCATGTCCAATCAAATCCTTGATTCCTTCTAACCAAATCCTAAGAATTCCCTTCTCTCCACTCAATGAACAGGCTTAAAAGGTAAATTTAATAGAAAAAAAAGGTAAATTATAGAAACAGACTAGTTAGCACTAATTAACTCTGCCTTATCCTTAACAGTCTATCTTGCAGCCTTCTCTGTATATTGGTCCACTACCTATTCCATTTGAGACTGATGGATCCAATGCTGTTTTCATGCTAATTCAGTAGTCGACAGTGAAGTTAGCACCACCAAATAAGGTCTTTGCCACTTCAGTTCCAATTCAGGAGCATGATGAGTTTTTACCCACACTAGCTGTCCAGGCAAGAAAGAGTGGGTGGAGTTTCTTATTTTCTTTTTTCAACTCCATTTCTTAGTTTATTTCACTTATCTGGGGTCTAGTTTTTTAATTTATTTGTGAAATGAGACTTGCTATAGAATAAACTAAACTACTCTCCTCAAAGAAAATTTCCTTCCAACTGGATTTAATTCCTTTTTTATATTCGTAACTTTTATTTTCATCCTGTTTATTTTTAAACACTTTTTATTATTATTATATTTAAATAGTTGTACAAAGAAGTTACCATTCTACAAAAGAGTACATAAATACACGGTGTCTGAAAACGTTGTCACCCATTCCTCCTAACCCTTCCCATTCTCACATTTTTGGTAAATTTGAGATAGGTAATTACATATATTTCACATATTTCACAGTATTGTGGAATTGTGATACTTAGTTAAAGTCACAAACACATTTTAACCTTGACAAGGCAAATTATTGTTATCATATTCCAAAGTTCGTTAATTCTATGAGATTTTACATTCCAAATTATTTTTCCCACCTCAGGTGATATTTACATTTTTTCCCTTTTGCTTAATGTAGGCTATTCCCTCTTGCCCTCTCCCCCTCTCGTTCATCTCTTCCCATCAATGTGTTTGGGTTGCTTAGTTATTTTTCTTCTATGTCCAGTACAGCTGATGGGCCCCTTTGTTGTATTTTGTTCAATTTTCCACTTATTGTGTTCCTCCTCCTGGCTTCCCTCCATTGCGTGAATATTTCTGCTGACTACATAGTCAAGAACATGGAGACATTAATGGTGATACAACAAAATGAGTGGCTGTCCATTGTTTCTCGAGTCCTGTTTACTTTGTCATACCTTCTTGCATTTTGGCTTTAGCATCCACGTACAAGGTAGACCCTATGCCATTTGTCTCATTGTTCTTGGCTTATCTCACTCAAATAATTTTGTCTAGTTCCATCCATTTCCCTGCAAGTACCTTCATATTGTCCTTTCTAATGGATACATGATTTTCCATTGTATATAGGTTCCACATTTTTTTGGATCCACTAATCAGTTGTGGCTTATCTGTGTTTTTTCCAAATCTTGGCTATTGTAAACAGTGCTGCAGCAATCATAGAGGTGTGGATGTCTATGTACACTGGATCCTGTTGTTCAGAGTAGATGCTTAGGAGTGGTATGGCCAGTTCATTGGACAGGTCAATATTTAGGTTTTGTAAGTACCTCCAGACTGCTTTCCAAAGTGGTGTTATTAGTATACATTCCCACTAGCAATGTAGTAATGTTTCTATCTTTGTATCCCTTCCAGCATTTGTCATTGGCTGAATTTAGGATGTGGGCCATTCTGATTGGGGTAAGGTGGTATCTCAGAGTTGTTTTGATTTGCATTTCCCTTACAGCCAGGGATGATGAACATTTCCTCATGTATTTCTTTGCCATTTTTATCTCTTCTTCTAATAAGTCTCTCTTTAGCTTACTTGACCATTTCAAGATTGGTTTTTTAGGTTTGTGAAGGGTTAGTTTCTTGACTTCACCATATATAATATAATGGATATTATAATATAATGGATATTAGACACTTGTCTGTTATATTGCTGGTAAATATTTTTTCCCATTTCTTCCCATTTCCTGGTAATCTCTAAGATTTATTTTTTATAGGCTTTTATAGTTTTCATGAAACAGACCTTCTATATCTTTAGTTAGGTTAACTCCTAGACACTTTTTATTTTGAGGTTATTGTAAATTGGGCTGTTATTTGATTTCCCTTTCTATTTGTACATTGTTATTATACAGAAGGGCGATTGGTTTCTGTGGGTTAATTTTGTATCCTGCTACTTTATCAAATTGGCTTATAAGCTCTAAGAGTTTGGGGATGGAGCTTTAGGGATCCGTTATTTATAAAATAATGCCAGCTGCAAAAAGAGATAGTGTATCTTCTTCCTCTCCTATGTGGATCCATTTAATGTCTTTCTCTTGCCTTATTGCTCTGTCTATGAATTCCAGAACTATATTGAAGAAGTGTGGATAGAGTGGGCATCCTTGCCTTGTTCCTGTTTTTAGGGTAATTGGTTGTATTTTTTCCCTATTAAGTATAATATTGGCCTTCGATGTGCCATGTAAGGCTTTTATTATGTTATGAAATGTTCCTTCTATTCCTATTATTTCCATAGCGTTTAACATAAATGAGAGCTGAATTTTCTCAAAAGTATTTTCTGCATCAATGGAGATAATCATGTGGTTTTTGACCTTGGATCTGTTGATGTGATGGACTAGATTTATTGACTTACATATGTTAAACCATCCCTACATCTTTGGAATGAAACCCACTTAGTCATAATGTATGATTTTTTTGAAACGTTTCTGGATTCTGTTGGCTGCAATTTTATTGAGGAGCTTTGTATCTGTCTTAATCAAACAGATTGGTGTGTAGTTCTTTTTTTGTTGGGTCTTTGCCTGGTTTGAAGATGAATGTGATATGGGCTTCATAGAATGAGTTTGGGATTACTCCCTCTGTTTCTATTTCTCTGAAGAGCTTGAGGTCTTATAGAATTCTGTAGTGAATCCATCAGGTCCTGGGCTTTTCTTGTTGGAAGATTTCTGATTACTTCTACTATCTCATTGTATGGAAATTAACTTGTTTAATTGATTTCTTTCTTCTTGGTTCTGTTTGGGCAATTTGTATTTCTTATTTTTCAGGGAGAAGAAAAGTTGATTAACTGAACCTCTGCCCACACCATGTATGGTGGAGAAGCATGGTTAAAAGGAAGGGGGCGACCCACCTCTGGGCCAGAACTTATCTAGGCTAGGGAAAGGAAGAAGTTGGCCAGGTGGGGAAAAGGGTGGGCACACTGGATCTCGATGTGACCTCAGGGTCTGGGACCCTCCTAAGGTCAGATGGGAGGCTTGTGACCAGAGGTGGCCCAGGATGTGATCTAGCAGGAGGAGAAGGTGACTGCTTCCAGTCTGCTAGTTACCTATGTAACAGATATTGGGTGGAAACTTAGCCAAGAAAGAGGGAGGTGTTCCTGTTCAGACCTTACATTCCAGCCTTCTGATAATTATTAAAAAAAAAGGTGAAGATTCTCTCTGGCTATTTCCTGCTTGCTAGGGGTATCAACAGTAGGGGTAAAAGGTTAAAATGAGATCCCCTCTGAGAGAAAGCAGCAGGCAACAGCTGTCACTTGGGCAATGAGTCCTTTGATGAAGTCTGGAAGAAGCAAGTCTGTTGGACGAAGTATGGAGAAGTCTCACGAGGCATTGAAGGACTTAAAAATACTAGAGAGTAAATAAAGGGCAAGAGGAAGGACTTGGGGCTGAAAATGTTGGTAGAAATATCCCTAGCTACTTCTGACATCTGGCGAATAGGTAGAGAAGAAATCAAGTGACAAAGGCAAGAATATAAATTCCTGTCCAAAGAAAGGTAGACAGGTATGGTCATTAGATGGGCAGTTTTCTTACATCTATTAACCTCCCTGCTCTGGTTACTTTTAAAATTGCAGCCACAAAGTGGCTGATGTGGTATCATGTCCTCTTACTCGTTTCCATGTTCCTTTGTTCTGCAGACTGGCTGAGTCTGTGTCATTGGTAGGAAGTTTTGTGCCAGTTGGTATTAAAGGAGGTTTGAACTTTATTCCTGGGCACTATCCCTGAGCACTTCTGCTCAAGGCTAGCACTCTACCACTTTGAGTTATAGAAACTCTTGCAGTGTTTTCTGGTTGGAGATAAGAGGCTCAGTCCAAGCTTCCAGCCTGGCTTTTTGCAGGTTAGTTGGGAGATGGAGTCTTAGGGAATTTTCAGCCCAGGCTGGATTTGAATTGCAACTTTTGTCACGAAAATCCTTTGTTATTTCCAATTAAAGCAACAAGGAGATCAAATAGATTAAGTAGAGCTTACCTGGTCCTTATCAAGAATTGAACAAATATTCTGCAATGACACAATGGGCACAGTTATGCCCAATATTTTAGAATCACAGTCAGTACTAGCCTAAACAACACAAAACAAAAAAGGCAAAATAAATCCTAAAATTTTAGACAACAATGTTCAGACATCTTTGCTAACAAAGCACATCAGATGGTTGGGCCTCAGTTACCAGAGTCTGTGAAAAGAGCAACTTGTTAGCAAGGCACATTTGAATAGATGGATGGAGGAGAAGAAAGCTTGGTGGCAGGGTAAGGATTGGAAGGGGCCAAATCCTTCACCTACCATTTGGCCAAAATGGCAAACTCAAGATGGCAAATTTTTAAAAAAATGCAAAGAAAGCCTGAACAAAAAATCAAGCCTAATTTGGCTAGCCTTTTAGAGGGAACCTAGAATGGGTCCCCTGGACCCAGCCCATGTCACACACTTCATGGCACAATATAAATAGTTGTAGAAAAGGAATGGAGAGACATAGAAAGTTGGACATGATTAGCAGAGAGTAAAGAGATCCTGAATGTGAATAGTCTTCTGACCATTTACCATTGCAGAGGCAAAAATTGTCTAAATCTGAGAACAGTATAAAAATATTAGGAGCTCTGGCTATCCAGGGAGAACAGGAAGCATTTCAGAGGGGTTTCATGGCTCGGGCATGACTTGTAGCACCCCGTTAAATGAGTAGGCCAGTCAGTCTGGTGAGATAAGGGGAGCTGACCAGGCAGAAGCGATGTCCCTACTTCCCCTAGAGCAGTCTAGAGAGAAATGGCCAAGATCGCATAACCAAGCAACCTCGGTTTTGGAGGTGACCAGCCTTTCCGATTAAGGTTATAGGAACTCTCTAGCATGGTGCCACATCTGAACAGAGATAGAGCAACAGAGAGCCGTAGAGAGTAGTTTCACTCACCAGAGAAGAGAAGTGGTGTGGACATGGATGTGAAGGCAGCAATGGTATTGGTGAAAAGTCTCGCGTGGTGTCTCAAAGCAGTTTAGTTCACAGAAAAGGAGTGGTTAGGATATTCTAACATTTCCAACTCAAAAACACCATCTGAGTTACAGAATCATATGTAAGGAACATTAAATAGGTAAGTTTCATTCGGTAGCCTATGAAGAGAATACTACACACTATTAAGGCAGGAAAAGAAGTTTATTTAACCAACTGCTCCCCCAACCATACATGGTGGAGAAGCAGGTCCAAAAAGGAAAGGAGAGATAGCAATTTGTATTTTTGTAGAAATTCATCCATGTCTGCTAGGTTTTCCTTCCATTGTAAGTAGAGTCTGGAATTATTTCTTTATGATTATTTGGAAGTCTTGGATGCTTGTTGTAATTTTTCCTGTGGTATGTCTGATAATATTGGTTTGGGTCTCCTCTCTTATTTTGTTAATTTCCCTTGCCAGAGGTCCATCAGTCTTATTGATTTTTTTCTTAAAAACAGTTTTTTTGTTTTATTAATTTTATTTATAATTTTCTGTCTCTATCTCATTAATTTCAGCTCTTATTTCGGTTATGTCTTTCTGTCTAGCAACTTTAGGTTCAATTTTTTTCTTATTTCTCTAGCAGTTTTAGTTGTATCATAAGATTGTTTACTTAGTCTCTGTTTTCTTGATATGTGCACTGAGAGCAATACATATGCCCCTCAGGACTGCTTTCGCTGCGTCCCATAGGTTTCTTTGTGTTGTTTCTTGATTTTCACTGAATTGTAGTAACTTTTTAATTTCTTCTTTAAATTCTTCTGTGACCCATGTATTGTTCAACTTAGTTCAGTTTAATTTCCATTTGTTCAATTTTTTTTGTACTTTATGCCTTGTTATTGAGAACCAGTTTGATTTCACTATAATCAGATAGAATACAAGGTATTATGTCGATCATCTTGTATTTGCTTAAATTCCTTGTATGAACTAAGAAATGATCTATTGTAGAAAAAGTGAAGGTGTTGGCAAGAGTTAGACTATGCTGGTGTATATGCCTGTAATTGTAGCTACTCAGGAGGCTCAGATCTGTGTATTCAGGTTCAAAGCCAGACCAGACAGGAAAGTTCATGAGGCTTTTCTGGGGTTGTTTAATACCATACCCTGGGTCATGTCTGGGGTTGTTCACCACCCTTGCCACCATGAGATGGGCTGGGCTGCTCATGCAAGCCAGTATGGAGAGGCCCTCCCCACCAGCAGGAGTGAGGTGTTAACCAGTGCTGTTGCCTCAGGCTGGGCTGGGCTGCTTATATGGGCCAGTATGGAGAGGCACAAACCGCCATAGGTCTGGAGTTGTTCACTGCAGCTGTCCCCATCCCAGTTATCACTGCCGCCCCGGGCTGGTTTGGCTTGTTCCTGTGGTCTAGTGTCAAGAGGCATTGTGCCCAGAGTCTGGGTGTTTTGCCACTACTGCCAGCTGCTGCTGCTGCTCCAGGTTAGGCTAGGCTGTTTACACCAGCAGGACAGAGGTGCCACACAGCAAGTCTAGGGTCGTTCGCCACTGCTGACAACTGCTGCTGATCCTGACTGGGTTGGGGTGCTTGCACCAGCCAGGCAGAGGTGCCATGCCAGGGAGGGTAAGGGGAATCTTCATGCCGGCTCTTCTGAGATTTCGGTTTGTATTCTCTGGGTTGGCACTGGACCTGGGGAGTCTTCTGTGAGCCTTGGGATGTTTGTGGGTGTGGGGTCCTCGGAGGGTCCAGAGCCAGGCCACTCAAGCAAGCTGGCACAAAGCTCAACCACTTAAGCTGCTCAGGGGGGAGCCCCATCACCATCAAGGGCTGGAGGAAGGGTCTTCACACTTTATTGTCTGTGTAGGTTTTTCCCTTTTCTTTTTTCACTTTCTGTATCTCTCTGAGTAATCTCCTTTTTTTGTGGTTCACTTGCAGAAATGGAGCATTGAAATCCAAACTCTGTATTTTGTTGGGGAGAGCTGTGGTGTTTCCCTGCTGGTCCATCGCCATTTTAGACCCTCCCCTTTAGGTGGAGTTTTTCTTAGGTGGCCGGTGAGCCTTGGTTACCAAAGGATAGGTGCGTAAAAGAATATGTTGTAAAGCCTGCAGATTGTAGCTAGATATTTCTGTTAATATAGCCTTCCCAAATTTAGGAACCAAAGGGGGTGGTCCAACCTAAAGTATTTCAAAGGGATTAAATCGTTTAACATAAGGGCTACATCTTGCTCGAATGTGAGCAAAGTGGAGGAGGCTCACCTAGGCATGGACAGTCTGTATTTAATTTAGTTTCCTTTGAGGGCATATTCATTCTTTCTAATGCTTTAAACTCTCAGTTCTATAAATGGATTGTAACTTCCAATTTATTCCTAGAGTGTTAGTTAATAATTGAGAACTTGGTCCATGAGTGCAGGGACATGTTTGGACCCCACAGCTAATGGTAAGCCAAATCAAGGAATTAGTACATGCCTCACCTTAGCCTGAAAAACTGTCCACTATTACCAACAGATAAGAATACCCATACTTTCCAGGATTTACCTCTGTGAAGTCCACTTTCTCAAATTCACCATCTGAGGTTCCTCACATATGAATTCTTTCCATAGGTTCCAGCTTTTCAGAATTTACCTATTGGAAATTACCTACACACCTTACAAAGTATTGTCAGGCTAAGGCCCAACTGGTTTTCAGAACACTTTTAGGTAGTGGCCTCGGGAAATTTACCAGGATGCACATATCTACATGTAAACTGACAGAAAGCTTAAGCCTGTATGCATTTTTCACAAGTTCAGTGTCAACATTTGCACACTTATTACAACTGTTTTTTCTTCTTCCCTTAATTTTAACGACTAGTAGTTCTAGAGACTCCACTGGTTTTATAGAGTGATCTCCCAATCCACCTGATCAGTTCAGATGTTTCCCTGTATCTTAGGGTCTCTATTTTCTTTAATTCCTGTACAGTACACTGAACCTTGGAGACTTCTTCCATTTTATTCTCCTCCTTTTCTCTCAAACTTGCTTTCAAGATCGCACTGTTCTCAATGTGCTCCTTAATCTCTAACTCTTTTGGCAGGGTTACAGGAGAGTTCCTTTGACTGGACAACTGCTGCTCCTTCTCACAACACCTTTGCTTGCTCTTCAGCTCCTCCCTTAAGTTCACAAAGGTACTATTGCAAGGTATTTTTTCCCACCTCCACCTGTTCCATTGGGACACGATGCTTCTGCATTACATTTATGGTGAAGATCTCAGGAGTCTTTTGGGGCTTTTACTCTAGTAGTTTCTCTTTCTAGTTTTCAACTTCAGTGTATTTTTGTCACAGATCTTTCAACTGTTCCTTTAGCTCTTCTGTTTTTCTTCCTATTGCTCTTTCCCTTTCCCCAGCATTCCCTATCAGAGCATGTGGTCTTTTAACTGTTTCTGAAGAGTAACAATCTCTTTCTTGAGCCTGATATTTTCCTGTTTACTTTTCTTGGCCTCATCTTCTATGACACAGCACTTCCCTGTCTTCTCTGCTAACTACTCATTCCTTCTTTCTCTAATGCTTTGAATTTCTGGTGACACTTTTCAAAGCTTATAATCAACATGTACTTCAGCCTAATACATTATTATATCAGGTCCAGCTCCTTTTTCATGGCCATGGTTTCTTAATGCAGCATCAGAATCTCTTCTTGGCCTTATTTGTGGTTAGCAAGATGGCAGCATTGGTGTCCTGTGCTTCTGTCAGCCGCTGATCTGTGGTCCCCTAATTTGCCTCATGCTCACCGAGTCTATTGTACTTGAATTTCATTTGATTTTGAGTATTATCTAGGTTCCTTTTGAGGATTTTCTTCTCATTTTTGACTCTCACAAAGTCCTAATTTATATCTTCAAATCTTTTCTTCACATCAAATAATTCTCTCTGTTTTCTCCAGTGTGCTCTTCTATGTCCTTTTAATCTCTTGGTGGGTTTTGACCGGCACATATTGGTGATTCAGTCTGTTATAAACCTGTTTTTTGAGATAGAAGTGTGTGAATATTTTCTTTGTCACATTTCTTCTTAAGTTCAGAAGGCTGCTTTATAAATTGAACACAGTTGGAATTCAGAGCCCCATGCTTCTTTGCATATTTCTCAGAGATATGGACACATTTTCCAGATAGTTAGTGTGATTACTTAACCTGTCATTTTCTATCTTTCTCCTCCTTGGAAATTCATTTTCCCAATGTCCATTTTGCTTGCAATGAGCACACTGATCTAGTCCTAGAGGTTCTCTACTGCCAGTTGCAACAGAATTGTACTGTCTTTGCCAAGGAGTTCTTCATCCCTATTCTGGAGCTCCTACCAAAACTCAAACCCCCTTCTTAAACTCTTTTTTTCCAGGGTATCTCTGTTATCAAACACCCACTGAGCAACCACTTCCAACTTAAAATACACCTTTCCCTCAAAACCTTCTAACTTTTAAAGGTTTCTTCTAATATCTGGGGGTAACTGGGTAACAAAGCCATATTTAGGGCTCTTTGATTGTCCAGGGCTTCATGATCTATAGGCTTATAGGTCTTATAGGCTTCTGGGAAAAGTTCCAGAAAAGCATTATGGTACTCACTGGGGAACTGTATCATCTCACTCACTTTAGATTGATGACTTGGCTTTCTAGCCACTGAGGTATTCCTGCTAATGGAACCTGGCAATAATTGGTAAGCATTTCCATACCTCGATCACTGTTAGTCTCAGCTTGGGTAAGTCTGGGGAAAGACTTGCTCCAATTGGTCTGGTTCAATAGTGAGCCTACTGTCTGGTCCAAGGACCACCTTCTAGTCACCGAGCAGGATTCACTCCCTTTACTACCAGGTGAAAAGCACCTGTAAAATGTGCTGACACTTATCCCAGATGTGCTTCTTTGTGAAAATTGCTGTCGCTAATGAGGTAATGAGCCCCTGGTTTTTGTTTTTGTTTTGTTTTTCTGAAAAGGATGGATTTTTCTGTTTCCAGTTATTCAGGTCACTAGTGGTAAAGGGAACATATATTAGAAAGGGGGCCTGCTCACCATCTCCTCCATATTCTTGTCTCAAGGGTAATAAGGCTAACATACCACATTGTGCCACCTCAGGCTGGTAAAAGTAACCACTTTTGGTATGGGAGGACTTAACATTAGAGGTGCTGATGGCAAAGAATAGGAGAGAGAGAGTACATCAGTGCATCTTCCTCTTTGGGACTCTATAACCCTGGGGGAGAATTTTTTGGATATGACAACTTTAGGCCTTGTTCTCCCATCCTGAGAAAAGGACTAAACAGAAGTGCATACAGGACACTGATAGAAACATCAGCATACACACAGAGACCAATAGCCACAGACACTTAACCCACATGTCGCACACCTTTCAATGTTCAACTCTACAGAAGGTCCAAGATGACAGACGGAACATCCGAGATTGCCTCTTTAGGAGGTCACAAATGACCTCTGGAGGACATCACATATGTCCTCCCTAGGAGGCCTTAGATGACCTCTCATGGAGGTTCCAAATTGCTTCCCAAGGAGTGTCAGATGACCTCCAAAGGAGGTCCCAGATGTCCTCTCAATGAGGGTGAGATTACCTCTCAAGTATCTCAGATGGCCACTCAAGGAGGCCACATATGAACTCCAGAGGAAGTTCCAGATAACCCTGTTGAGAAAGCCACAGATAACCACCAGAGAAGGTCATATATGGTTTCTCAAGGAAGTCCCAGATGATGTCCAAGACGGTCCTATTTTTCTCATCAAGGTAACCCGAGATGTCCATCCCAAAGATGACCTCATAAGTGGTCCTAGATTGCCTCTTAAGGAAACTTTTGAAGAGTTCTCAGGTAGCCTCCTGAATAAGCCCCAGATGACCTCTGTAGAAAGTCCAAGATGGCCCCTGAAAGCCCCAGATGACCTCCAGGGTAGGTCTCAGATGGCTTCTCAAGGAAGTCCCAGATGTACTCATGATGAGGTTCCAGATAGCTTCCCAAGGAAGCCCTACATGACCTATCAAGGAGTTCCCAGATGGCTTCACAAGGAAGCCACAGATGACCTCCAGATGGAGTCCCCAAAACAGGCTGGCAAACTTGCCCAGACAAAACCCTAGAGGTACCTAAATGACATTTGTCCATGTTGGTCCTCTGGAGACAAACTCTTGAGGTAGACTCTCAATCCTGAAGGCTGACACTCTCACCTCACCTATGGGGATTTTCCCCTGGGGCGAAGGCCTGATGCCATCCAAATGGTTTATATCAATGGGGGTCTCCAAATATTAGAACCTCTATTGTTCAGGAGAATCCATCGAGACACAAAGGGCAAGCATTTTATCCCCTGTCCCTTAGTCTATCCTTCACTGCAGACCTATACTTCCTTCAAGGTCTTTCCCTTTTTCCCTTCTACCAGTTCTTTCTTCTCTTCAGGCCTCTTCACTCTCCGCAGGCCTGATCTGCTTTGCCTGGGTCAGTTGCCATCCTTTACCTCCTGCTCTACCTCAACTTCCTCTCCTCTCAGGTCTTTCCCCTTCTGCTATCACACAACTTCCGCCTTCAAAGACTTTTCCCTTTTTCTCTTCTCTTCTATTGCTCTGAATAAGCAGCCTATATAAAGTCTGTAACCCTTCTGTACACCATCTCTTAACAGTTTTCAACTGTCACATCCCAAACTGCCCACAGCCCAATCACTTCTTAACAGCTCAACACTTGGTGATTACTGCCCCAGGCCCTCTCACAGAATGCTCCATCTTCTTTGGTGGCATACTTTGTCCTCTCCAGCTGGCCAAGAGATGGGGCCACGCTGATTATCAGACCCTATAGATTATCAGGACCGTGCTGATTATTACAGTATCATCCTTGTGAACTAATAGCAATTGAAATTGGAAATTTGATTGTGATATTACACTCATTGTGACATCACAAACCCATTTTGACATCATCACCACCACGACACCACAAACTCATTGCGATAAGATTGTCATTGTGACATCATGATTCCATTGTGACATCTCAAATCTATTATGACCTCTTAGCTCCTTTGGAAAATCACATGCCCTTTTCAACATCACAGTCCCTTTGTGTATCCATATCCTTGTTGTTAACTAATGACAATTGAGATCAGACATGCCATTATAACATTAAAAAGTGTTTGTGACATCCTCAACAGTGTGACATCACTTTTTCTATATGAGAGCATCAGCTCATTGTGACATCACCAAACTCAATGACATAATCGCATTATGACAATTCTCATTGTGACATTATAGACAAATTGTGAATGCTTATTCTGTGATTTCATTGTATTCAATATATGGCATGGGAATTGCTATCAGAAACGAATTTTTGTGCCTACATAACAATTTTGAGCTGGGCGTTATGGCTCATGCCTGTAATACTAGCTACTCAGGAGGCTGAGATCTGGAGATCACAGTTCAAAGCCAGCCTGGGCAAGAAAGTCAGAGAAACTCTTATCTCCAATAAACCACTCGAAAAACGGAAGTGGCGCTGTAGCTCAAGTGATAGAGCGCTAGCCTTGAGCTGAAGAGCTGAGGGACAGTACCCAAGCCCAGAGTTCAAGCCCCACAACCGACAAAAAAATTGGCATCATAATCACTTTGTACCATCACAGTGCCATTGTGATATCACTAATACAATGTGACATCACAAACCTCTCCTGTCCTCATAACTTTTGTGACATGTTTACATTGTGATATCTTAGACGTTTTTGCCCTCATAATTTGTTTTCAACCTCATATTTCATGTATGACATGAGATACCAGGAATCCACTGTGACATCATGACCATTGTGACATCACAATGACAGATGCCATCATCATAGTGTCACATTGTGACATCACAAAAGGTTTTGATCTCACAATTAGTTAGTGATGCCATACAGTTAAGGGGTCACAGTAGGTCTATGATGTCACAATTGTTTGGTGATATTAAAATTGCATAAAGGATCTCATTTGTCATGAAATCACAGAGAATATGAGTTCACAAATGGACTGTGGTTTCTCCAAAGGCATGTGTTGTCACAAATGTGATGAAGTCCTAGGAGGATTGTGATGTTACAGTGTGATACAATGTTCATGATGTCTGTCAGTATGATGTCACAATGGTCATGATGTCACAGTGGATTTCTGATATCACATATCATAACTGAAA
Source organism: Dipodomys merriami (assembly GCF_024711535.1). Lineage (NCBI taxonomy): Eukaryota > Metazoa > Chordata > Mammalia > Rodentia > Heteromyidae > Dipodomys > Dipodomys merriami. The sequence goes on from NW_027202858.1 coordinate 137,143, forward strand.
TATAAGTTTGAAAACAGATTATGAGCTCATAAATAGCCTAAGACTTCACAATTACAGCACATCACAAGACATGAGTACAGGGCAGGCTTGTGATGTCACAGTGTGTTAGTATATCACCATGGCACTGTGATGTCACAATGTGTTGGGCATGTCACAATGACATGATTGTTCTCAATGGTCTTTAACTTATAATGAGTATATGAGTTCACAAAGGGACTGTGGTTTCTCTAAAAGTATGTTGTCACAAATACATTGAAATCCTAAAAGGTTTGTGATGTCAGAATTTGATACAATGGTTATGACATCTAGCAGTGTGATGTCACCATTGTCATGATGTCACTGGGAATTTGTGATATCAAATGTCATATGTGAAATCTAATGAGGTCGACAACAGATCATGAGGACAAAAAGACCTAAAAGGTAACAGAATTGCAGCATGTCACAAAAGTTAAGGGATTGTAATGTCACAATGGTTATGATTCACAGTTTGTTTATGATATCAAAGTACAGGCCATATTTGAAATAGAATGAAATCACAATAAAAGGTATTCATATCTATGATGTCACGATGACAATGTGAAGTTCTAATTCTTTCATATCATTTTAGTTTTGTGATTTCACAATCATCAGATGGTGTCACAATGTGATGTCACAATTGTGATGATCTCAAAAATGTTTCTGATGTTAAAATGTCATGTCTGATTCTCAATTGTCAATAATTCACAATGGAGATTTAAGTACACAAAGGAATTGTAATGTCACAAATCTATGTATTTTTTCAAAGGTTATAAGGAGTCATAATAGATTTGGGATGTCTCAAAGTGATCCTCGTGTCAAAACAGCAATGTCACAATGGGTTTGTGATGTCACAGTGGTGATGAGGTCACAATGGGTTAGTTATGTCATGAGTTTGTAATATCACAATTATTTGTCCAATTTCAATTGCTCCTAGTTCACCATGAGGTCACTGTAATAACCAGCGGTACCCCTATAATCCACGGGAACAGATAGTCATCATGAACTCCTAGTCTGGACCAACAGAGAGGGGGGTGCATGCCACTGGAGGGGGGAGGACATGCTGCTGAAAGAGATAAAATGTCAAGTCCCACATGGTGAGCTGCCAAGAAGTAATTGGGCATGGACATTAGGGAAGTGAAGTTTTAAAACTGTTATGCAAGAAACATATTGCACAGTGGGAGAAGGGTACAGCCTATATAATGGCTGCATGTTCAGAGCAACAGAAGAGGAGAGAAAAAGGGGAAAGGCCTGGAAGGAAATAAGTAATGAGACTGAAAGAGGGTAAAGACCTGGGAGGAGAGGAAATTGAGAGAGAGAAGGAGGTGAAGGACGGCAACTGGCCACCTCGTCAGGGCAGGACAAGCCTTTCAAGAGTAGAGCAGCCTGAAGAGAAGAAGGGAATGGTGGAAGGAAAAAATGAAAAGACCTGAAAGGTAGGACAGGTCTTTAGAGAAGGAGGATGAAGAGAAAGGAAAAAGCCTTGTCCTTTGAAATGTGGAGCTGTGGAGATCATTATTTTGGAGATTGGTTGTTTGCAGACCAGTTAACAAATGGCTGGGCTGCTCTTTGAAGTTCTGAGGGTCCATGGTTGAGGCTGCATTTAGCTCTGGGCATCCAGCCCAGGTCAAGGTAGTCGCCTGTTACAAAATTTAAGATGACAAGACAGGTTTATGATGTTACATTCCATTAATGATTTCACAATGTAAATATGAGGTCACAAAGAGATTGTAACGTCATAATGGTGATGTGGTCACAATGGGTTTCTAAAATCAACTTATATGCCACATTTGAGATAGAATGAAATCATAGAATAGGCAATCACATTGTCTCTATTACCTCACAATGAAAATGTGATGTCATAATGCTATGATGTCATTGTCATTTTGGGATGTCAAATGGGCTGTTGGTATCAAAACAATGTGATCTCACTCTGGAGATGATGTCACAAAGTGTTTGTAATGGTACAATGGCATGCCTGATGTCAGTTGTCCTTTGTTCACAATGAGGATATAATTATCCAAAGTTACTGTGATGTCACAAACACCATGTGCTTTTTCAAAGGTGCAAAGAGGTCACAACAGGTTTGGGATGTCACAAGGTGATTGTGATATCACTGTGGCAATGTGATGTCTCAATGGCGTTGTGATGTCACAGTAGTGACAAGGTCACACTTAGATAGTGATATCAAAATGAATTTGTAATATCACCATTACATGTCCAATTTTATTCTACTAGATCACAATGAAGATACGAGTTCACATAAGGAGCTAGAAGTCAGAGAGGCCATGAATTTTGTAAAATATTATGAGGACATAATAGGTTGGTGAAAATGCAATGGGACAGAGATATCCCATTAGCAATGTAATGTTACCATTACATGAGATAGTATTGTTTTGAAGTCACAAATAGTTGCTGATGCCATACAGGTGATGAGGTCACATAGGTTTGTGATTTCACAATGGGATGGTGATGTTACAATCTCATGCCAGATCTCTAATTGACAATTATATAAGTTCACAGGGATAATGATGTATCCAAAGGCATATGTTGGCACAAGTGTAATGAGTCTTAACAGGTTTGTGATGTCACAATGTGTCTCAGTTTTCATGACATATGGCAGTGTGATGTCACAGTGGTGATGATGTCCCAGTGGATTTCTGATATCACGTTAAACCTGAAGTAATATGATTTAAACAATGTATGAACTCAGAGAGGCTAAAGAGATCACACTGGCAGCATGTCAAAAAATTATGAGAATAGGACAGTTTTGTGACATCACAGTGGGTTAGTGATATCATAATGGCAATAGGTATCATCAAGGTTTTGTGATGTCATAATGATTATGTGGTCACAATGTATTTCTGATATCAACCCACCTGCCACATTTGAAATAGAAAAAAATCAAAGAATAGGCATTCCAATGTATCTGTGACATCACAATGACAATGTGATGTCATAATATTTATGACATCATTTTTGTTTTATGATGTCACTGTGGGCTGATGTTGTCATAATGACAATGTGATTTTACACAGGTGATGAGGTCACAAAGGTTTTGTGATGTTAAAATGGCATGTCTGATCTCAATTGTCATTAGCTCAAATTGAGGATATGGGTACACAAAGGACCTGTGATGTCACAAAGTCCATGCTTTCTTTCAAATCTTCAGAAGTCATAATAAGTTTGGGATGTCACAATGTGTTCATGGTGGCACAAGTGCAATGTGATATCACAATCGATTTGTGATGTCACCACAGTGATGAAGTCACAATGGGTTAGTGATGTCTCATCAAGTTTGTAATATAACAATGATGTATACAATTTCAATTTCTTCTAATTAACTATGAGGATACTGTAATAACCAGTGGTGCCAGAATTATCTGTGGGAGCCGATAATCATTGTAAATTCTTGGCCTGGCCCACCAGAGAGAGTTGGGAATGCTGCCAAAGATGGAGGTGTCAAGCCTCACATAGTGAGCTGTCAAGAAGTGATTGAGCATTGGGCAGTTTGGGAAGTGATGGTTGAAAACTGTTAGGCAGGATGCCCGTTGGAGTGAGGAGGTGTATAACGTATATATATGTTGCATTTTCAGAGCATTGGAAGGGGAGATAAAAATGGGAGCTATCCGGATGGAAGAAAGTGGTGAGACAGCAGGAAGGGAAAAACCTGAGAAGAGAGGAAGTTGAGGGAGAGCAGAAGGTTGGCATTTGGTCACTGGGGCAGAGGAGGGCAGGCCTGTGGAGAATGGAGAGGCCTAAAGAGAAGAAGGAAAGGGTGGAAGGGAAAAAGGGAAAGACCAGGAATGAAGGACAGGTCTGTAGCGAAGGAGGGAGGAATTGAAAAGTAAAAAGCCTTGCCCATGGAGGTTTGAAGCTTTGGAGATCATAATTTTTTGGTTGTTTCTTTGCAGACCAGTAGGGCTGCCCATTGGAGGCCTGAGGTTTGGTGGTTAAGGCTGCTCTTGGACCTGGGTATCCAGTCCAGGATAAGGTAATCAAGTCCCCTTTCTAGTGTAAATTGGTTTATTATATTAAATGTGACTCTATTGTTTGTATCCTTGGCGTTGAGGTCATAAGAACACGAGTTCACAGAAAAAGCTTGAAGTCTCAAAGGCCATGTATTTTTTAAGATGTGATGTGGCCATAAGAGGTTTGTAAAAACACAATGGGACAGTGATATCACAATGGCAATACCATAATATCATGTCAAAATAAAGCTTTGATACCACAATTAGTTGTTGATACCATTCTCGTGATGAGGTCACAAAAGTTTGTGATGTCACAATGGGTTCATGATGTCAGTGTGGCATGGCAGATCTCAATTGTCATTAATGGGCAATGAATATATGAGTCTAAAAAGGGACTGTAATGTCTCCAAAGGTATGTGTTGTCACAAATGTGATGCCATTCAAACAGTTTTGTGATGTCACTATGTGACATAATGATCATATCTGGCAGACTAACGTCACAGGGGATTTATGATATCACCTGTCATGCCAGAAATATGAGATTGAAAACAGATTATGGGCTCACAAATGACTTAACATATGAAAATGGCAGCATGTCACAAAACTTATAAGGACAGTACTGGTTTGTGATGGCACAACAGGTTAATGACATAACGATGGCAATGTGATGTCACAAAGGATTGTGATATCACAATGGTTATATGGTCAAAATGGGTTTCTGAAATAGAATGAATTTACAGAATAGGCCATAACACTCTTATGTCTATGATGTAACAATGTCACTGTGATTTATAATGTTATGATGCCATTGTCATTTGGTGATATCACAAATGAGCTAATGGTGTCATAATGACAATTTGATGTCACTGCTGATTTATGGTGTTACAATTGTTATGGGGTCACATTATGTTTCTGATATCAACACACAGGTCAAAATTGAAATATAATGAAAAAGCCGGGCATGGGTGACTCATGACTGTAATCGTAGATACTCAGGGGCCTCAGATCTGAGGATAGCAGTTCAAATACAGCTCAAGCAGGTAAGTCCATGAGATTTATATCCAATAAAACCACTAGAAAACCAGAAGTGGCACTGTGGCTCAAGTGATAGAGAGCTCATTTAGAGCTGAAGAGCACGGACAGCACCCAAGCCCAAAGTTCAAATCCCATGTTAGACAAAAAAAGATTAAAAACAAGCATTCACAATCTGTCTATAACATCACGATGACAATGTGATCTCATAATGTTATCTTGTCATTGTAGTTTTGTGATGTCAAAAGTAGTTGATGCTGTCATAATGACAATGTTATGTCACACTGGTGATGTCACAAATGGCATGTTTGATATCAATTTCCAGTTCATAATGAGGGTATAGTTACACAAAGGGGCTGTGGTGTCACAAAGGCCATGTGTATTTTCAGAGTTGCTGAGGTCCTAATAGGTTTGGGATGTCGCAATGTGATAGTGATGTCAAATGGCAGTAAAAGCTCACAATGGGTTTGTGATGTCACATTGGTGATGAAATCAAATTGTTTTGTGAAATCACATTTCATAATCACATGACCAATTTTAGTTGATACTATATCACTATGAGGATAAGAGTTCACAGAAGACAAGCAAAAAAGGCCATGAATTTTCTAAAATGCTATGAAGACATACTAGGTTTTTGAAAACACAATGGAACAGTGACATAACAATGGCAATGTGATGTTGCAATATGATGACTTAATAATGTTTTGATATCACAATTGGTAATGCCACACTAGTGACGAGTTTACAAGAGGTGTATGATGTTACAATGAGTTGGTGATATCAAAATATGACATGTGATCTCAACCGTCATTAACTCACAATGAGTATATGAGGTCACAAAGGGACTGTGATGTCTCCAAAGGCATGCGTTGTCACAAAAGTGAAGTCCTAACAGGTGTGAGTTGTCAGAATGTGAAAAAATGCTCATATCTATCAGTGTGATGTCACCATGACATAGATGTCACACTGGATTCGGGTATCACATTTCATACCTGAATTGAGTATGAGAGGATTATCATTTCACAGTTGTTTAGTGATATCACTATGGAAATGTGGAGTCACAAAGGGATTGTGCTACCACAATGGCTATTAGATCAC